>NW_010225043.1:50992-70068 GCF_000690775.1 Eurypyga helias
TTTGTACAAAATATTTCTATTTAACAGTTCCAAACTGTCTCTTCCCTTTTGAGTATAACCATTTTGGCTCAGCTCCCATCCCTAACAATGGGAGTGTCACATAGAGTCCCTAAGTGTTTGAAAATGCTTTTCTTTAGTCTCCATTTATAAAATGTGTCTGCCACCCTTTATTATGCACTCACTATTTCAGTTTCTGGGATGGCCTCTACCATTGTTTTCACAGCAAGAACAGCATAACCGACAGTGTTTGTGCTTTACGAAGGAGTGTCCTTACATTCCCAGTGTGGCTTACAAGTCCCAGCACCCTTGCTCAAAGACAAATTCTGTTTTTGCCTATTCTACCTTAGTTCATTAGACCAGATTAGGAACCCTTATTCCTGACAACTGTTCATAAGCAAGTATCTTGTTGTAGAAGAGTGACTTGAACATAATTCTTCGTATGGGGGAGGGCTAAATTGTGTAGTTAACAGTAAAAATGTCACTAAATACGAAAGTGCAACTGACTTCCAACTCATGAGTTTTGCAGATGGTAGGAACTGGGAAGGGTCAGCCTTTTATTAGGCCACTCCAATACCTCCATCAGGGACTTCTGGGTGTAAAAAGGAAAAAGGGTCATCTTCCTGTGCAGACAGGAAAAGAAAATTTAGTAGAGAATTTGTATTATTTATCCTCATGCACTCCATCCCGAGTTGAGCAAGAACTCAGCCCAAATAGGCACACAGGGGAAGACCTTCAGGATTTGTTAAACATGATCAGCCGGTTCTGAGTGTTGGGCATAGAGCTGGGAGGATGTCCTTTGCATCCAGAGTGTACTGCATTTCCTTCATCTTCTTGGTTTATTGCTCTGAAAGAGAACTGCCTTGGCAAATCAGAATACCAAGGCAATACTATGCTGTTGCTAGGCAATAACTAGACAGTTTTTGTGCAATTTTCTACCTTCCAGTGGGTGACGTAACTGGTCTAGATTTGTTATCTCACTGAAGTCCTTATCTGGGCAATATGTGGCAAGAAACAAGGCTGGTGAGATAACAGGAGTGGTACAATTAGTATTAATTAACATAATACATCAAGAATGCATGTTTTCTGTTGTTTGTTTGACAAATCCTAGCTGCTTGCTCCAGAATTAAAACGTAAACAATTTAAAGTATCACACTGCTGCTGAGATGAAGCAATCACTCAATTTCAGATGCTGAAAAAGAAAATAAGATGGGAGGAAGGAAAATAATAAAGAGGAGTGAGATAAAGATGTGAAAGTGTTTAAAGAATCACTTGTTTTTTCAATAAGTACCTGTTTCCAAGTATTAAGAATACAAGGTCCCCTATAATTTAGTAATGCCACATGTTGAGCTACATCACTCTAACCTCATCCTTAGCATATATTCAGCCCAGAATGTGCTACTTACCTTCCACAAAACAGTATTATACCAGTTATAATATTTGCTGGTGCAGTACTATGAAATCTAAAGTACAACTTAGCAAATATTGAGTAGAATTGAAGTGATTGCAAAGATGACAGACTTGCTGTAGCCAGCGGCAGGTATAACATGCATGCAGTTTGACGTAACTATTTGTTGTCTCTATTTGATCCAAAGGACTAATTTCAACTTTGACATCAGATAACCAGGGGGTTTTTCTTCCAGAATGCTAACATCAGAAGTTTCTTAAATAGCGTCTGCTGTGCAATTAAACCATTTGGAGAGATACTAGGTAAACTTTCCACTCTGGTGCCGAGTCTACTCTTTCTGACATCTGAGCATGCCTTTTGAGTCTCATTTTTTTAGTAGGTCGAGAGATCTAAGAAGCAGGCTGTACCAGACACAGATTTTCATCACCAGTGGGATCATGACCTTGCAGTGTATATTGAATTTAAGTTTAATACTGTAATGGATGGGACTTGTAATAAAAATTGCTAGATGTTTTGTGGATGAGTAATAAAGAGTAGATCAGATCACAGGACTTCAAGTATCTACAGTGCCAAGGAATTTCAAGCAATTCTGAATTTATACTATCTTTTGGCATTGTTTTTGGAAAGCTTATAATAAGATTCAGGGCTTGTCCATTATTTAATTACTTTGCTACATTTTTTGGCACTTTCTTAGTGGCTTAATAGGTAGTTTGCATAAAATGCTACCACTGTTAAATATCTGTTTGTGCAGCTAGGAACACAGTGGTGTTCCTTCTGTCCTAATGTATCACTTAAATGGAGATAAAATAGTGATTACACTTACTCTTTAGGACCATAGAGTTGGATTTACTTTCAGCTCTTCCTACATATGTAACCATTTTGGCAGACTCATTTAAGTTTTCAGACGATACCAGTACTTGCTGCTACGGTTACTCTGACTTTAAGTGGAGTTTTATTTTATAGCCTTGTCATTAACCTGCTCATCTTTCACCAGTAGTAAATATGAGCAATCCTGTTATCCTAGCATGAGGGGGGGGAAAAAAAAAAAAAAAAAAGAAAAGTTAAATGTTTGGAGCCTAGGAAAGAGCATTAACTGCTTTATGGCATTTTTCTGTCGATGTGATGTGGAGGTTCCCTATCTTTTAAAAGTACGAAGGTCAAGCAGCCAGAGTGATTGCATGTAAGGATTTCTGGAGATGCACCTGTTGCTTTCACCTTTCCCAGAGAAGCAAAAAACTGCCTGAGTCTGACAGGGCTGGTTTAACAGCAGGGTCAGCCTGCCTGCTGCTAAATTTCCTTCCAAAGAGAGGTGGCATAGTGCAACTTGGGAGAAGCATGGTGTGTTATGAGGGCTCAGTGACACCATTCCTTTTCTGGGAAACACAGTGTATTTATTTTCCTGCTTTATTTAATACTCACACCCAACTTGTCAGTTGCCAAGGCTCCCTTCTATGGGATTCCCAGTAAAGTTATGGTGAGAATGATGATTTAAGAGGCCTTCCTGGGGTTGGCAAAATTAAGGATCTCAATAATTGAATTTGATCTGGAGTACTAGTGACAGCAGAGCCTTCAAAATGGCCCAGGAGAAATTTGGAAATCAGGAAGAAATTTTTCCCAGTGAGGGTAGTGAGGCACTGGGACAGGTTGCCCAGAGAAGCTGTGGATGCCCCATCCCTGGAAGTGTCCAAGGCCAGGCTGGATGAGGCTTGGAGCAACCTGGTCTAGCGGAGGGTGTCCCTGCCCATGGCAGGGGTTTGAAGCTAGATGACTTTTAAGGGTCCCTTCCAACCCAAACCACCCTATGAAATAAAGGTTTTGCAAACATCAAAGTTCTCATGCTCATAGCATGTTTCTTATCATGCTGATTAAATCCCACTAAAACCCAGCGAGTTCTCCTAAATAGATGCACCTTCCTTGTACTGTATGGACAGTTACATCTCTTGTTGTTATTTCTATTATTAGCATTATTATTGTGCTATGTTCTGCACCATATTTTTTGTCAGCAGTCACACTAATTGAAAACCTGAAGTAAATTATTATTCATTATGAGAATATTGCATCATAAGTATACAAAATTCTTGAATAGTAAGAACAAGCTTAAGAAAGCTGGTGACTAGCTTAGGCATGGCATGAATTCACAAAGGAGAAAGAGACATTGAGATCAGCAAGGGAGAGGGAAGAAACCTGAAGTTTTCAGTGTAAACCTGAGTAATGATGACCTTTAAAAGTTTTTCAAATTTTTTCTGCACTCAGACATCCTGTGAGTACATCATACCATTCTTTATTCTCCTTTCCCACCCTTTATCCATATACCTTTTCTGCTATTGAAAAATGCCAATATAAATGTGCTGTGAATTATGTGTGCCACATAAATGTTCCTTTACTTTTTAGCCTTCATTAGAACACTGTGATTTATAATCGCCAGCTCTTCTGTATTATGTCAATTATACCAGAATGGTGGCATTACTCTCTGGATTGAAGCATAGAGCAGGTACTGGCAATACAAAGTACATTTTGCTTGGCAAATATTGCTCAAGTATAGCTATGTCCTCCTTTGGGAAGTACCAGCAAGATTGAAGGGAGAAGTTAAGAAGGTCTCCTTTCAATTTTATACTATTACAGTCAAAACCAGGTTGTAGACTACTGTGCAAAAACTGTAGCCTATACTACTGAGTAGCCTATACTATGATTCTATGAAAGGTTTGAAAGAGGCCGAATAGAATTTATTCTGGCACCTTTTAGCAAGATATCCTGTGGAAGATGCAAGAGAACTTCTAGAAAGGCATGCTCTGTTGGTCTTCATGTTCTGGAATGAGGAAGCAGAGACCTGTCTAAGCCCCTCTATTCCCCTCCCAAAGAGACCTGAGTTATTAGTGGTGCAAATCATTTGTACTTCTCCACAGTAAGGCAATGATGAGTTTGCACATGGAGTACATTAAAAGGAGGTTTTCTTGTATTTGGGATGGAAAGGGAAAGATTGCTGCAAGCCATTTATACTGGTGAAGTTTCTGAGCAGCTGCACCAGAAACAGTCTGAGAGGTGAGGACCTCTGCAATCTGGAAGCAGCACTGCACAGCTCCTCACAGGAAATGAAGACAAGTAACAGAATTCTGCTTTCAGGATTCTGGTCTTGCTTTTCAACAGCTGACTCTGTAGCTGTCATGTTTTGATGATAACGAATTTAGATGGCAATTGGTGGCTTGGTCAAAAAGGGACAAAAAATGTCGAGAGGAGCCAGTTCTGATGAATGCTGCATGAAAGATGGAAAAGGTCTGAGGCCATTAACGATGACTGATGCTGTGGGAGAAGCATATAAATGATGTACTGAAGTAATACATTAGGGCACAATATGAAGCCCCTCTAGATCTGAGAAATAGATCACCAATCAAATTTCTTTTGAAGGTCTTCTCTTTACCTAGCGAGGAAGACTTGATGGGAATCCCTAAGTCTCCACTTGATATACAGAGCTTAAATGCTGCTGGATGTTTTAATTTGCAGACGTTATCAGACTGGGAGTGGTAATGCTTTGGCTGCTAGTGGAAAGGAGAGCTTTTAATTGATATTAGGCTCTCTTTAGTTGGGAGCATAGGTTGTTTTGATTTGGTTTACTTTAGAATAGTTCTGCCATATTTAGAGAAGCACAACAAAAAGTCCAGATCAATTTCAACACAATTATTTCATGATTTAAGACAGCAGGAGAGCCTAATGTGCAACCCATTTGACTTTGTTTTCTTGAATAAAAATGAACTGTTGAGAAGCACAGGCTGAAGTTTCTGATGGCTCCTGTAAATCATCTCAGCTGTCAGTGGCACACAGCAGCTTTCAAAGGAAAATATCAGGAAAATATCAGTTGTCTTTTGCACTTATTTAACTATTAAAATAAAGTCCTCACAGTGCTGAATGGAATCTTTCCGGAAGCATTTGTATGCTTTGTACGTGGCTATATCATCATCTGTTTTGCCTTGTTAGGTGGATTTAGAACTAGGAGAAACGGAGTATTTATTCTATCTTGATTTGACCTGTCAGCGACAGGTGGACTTTGCCCAACAACACACTCGATGCAGCCAGTGGGGCATCTTTGCTTGCCAAGCCCACAGCACCTTGATGCTTGGGAAATGTTGCGGAAGGGTAACTATGACTGACTTCTGAAGTCAGTATGGAATTCAGACACCGTGCAATATTTTTCAGATTCTTGCCATAAGGTGTAAGATTCATTTTGTGACTATCTCCCGTTCACAATGAAGTTCTCCTCTTGATTAATTTTCTGGTTTTAGCAGTTAACTTAGTTAAATTCTAACATCCTGCCAAGAATGGGCATTCATTACCCTTTGTCACTGACCTGGATTTGCCTGTTTTCTTGTGGCCTAGCATGTTCCATTCAATATTTTGGATATCCCAGCTACCTATGTATTATAGTATCCAAATACTGTAAACGCATTGCTGCTTTTGGCACATTTGAACTAAATGTATCATGTAGTTGCTAAGTTTGGTGTTGTTTTTTTTTTTTTCCCTGCCTGTTTCAACCTGTATTAGATTTTATTGTGTTAAGGCCACTGGCTTTCATGAGAGCAGATGAAGTTGGTGTCTTATTTTTGGTATGTTGCGTAATCTGAGGAATTTAGTCTATTGAAGAAAGCGGTACAGCATATGAAACTCTATCTTGTGCACATAATAACATACAGTAGAAAATGAGGTGCAATTTGGTACACAAGTTACTTATATTTTCCATAAGAAAGGAGTATAAAGAAATCTTGCTTTTAACTTCTTTCTTTGTGTTTACCATCCTTCTGTCTTCGTCTCATGTTGCATGTCTTACACAATGATATCACTGGAACAATCACATATTAAATCTGAAGGAGGTTAAGGATTTATATCTTCCATTAGAGTTCCCTTAATATTTTCATTTTCTGTCCTTTCTTACCACACATCATCTTTAAAGAGCTATATTGTAGATGGGTTAAGGAATCAGTAAAGACATTGGGGCATAATCTGAGCAAAAGTATATTTTCTGTCTGGCCATTCCACCACTACTAAGCTGAAAGAGAGAGGTTTGGGCTATGAATCAATGGAAATATGATCTGGATGTTTAACAGGAAAAAAAATTACAAATGGTGATCTTGTCTCAGAAGACGTGTTGGTTTTGGTAGGAGCCATAAGCTTCCAGCTGTCCTCGGGCCCCAGTTTTATTTAAGACAAAGAACAGTCTGAGAAACATATGTTGATTGCAGTAACGACTGGTCAGAATGCCTTTAACCTGATTTTATATGTGGGGGTTTATGCCCTCAGAATTTTATTACACTTAGAACAATGTCTCTGCATACCAACTCATACTATAGGAGTGTGTTGCTGCCTTTTTTTTAATTATTTTTGCAGCTGGTAGAGCTGTATAACTTCAAAAATTTCCAGTGTCAGCTAAGACGAGTTTGACTCCTCCTTTAGTAACAGCACAATTCATGCATTTCTTGAACATACCATTCACTGCTAATGGCCCACAGTTTCCTAAAGAACTAATAATGAGCTGGCAGGTTTGGAAGAAAAGATGTTGTATTCAGAGGCCTTGTTTAGAGAAATCTTTTTTTCTGGCCAAGTCAAATCAAACCTGCTGTGAATAGCAAGAAGTTTGATCTAGAAGCTGGTTTGCTCTTATTTATAAAATGCTTGCTTTGGGGCTGTTTCAGAACACGGATGTGAGACTGAGAGTGATGCATACATGTTGTTAAATAGTGGTTTAAATTTTTTCCTGATTGCATAAGTTATATGACTAGTTTTTTCTTATATTAGCAGCTGTCAATTTTTTCTCTCACATATAGTCTAGGTAATATCACATCTGTATAAATCAATATAATAATGACATTATGTATGTATATTATTATTTAACCATTGCTCTCTAGGGCATAGTTATGTCAGTCGTATTTTATAGAGCTCTGTAGACTGTTATAATCATTACAATCTGTTCTGTGGGGGAAAAACCCTGCAAATCAGCATTTTCTTGGTGTTTCAAGTAATAATGGTGTTGTATGGGTACAAAGGAACAGAATCTCTGAATAACGTGATCCTATAAGCATTGCAGGAAATAATGCATGAAGATTATGCAACTAAAATACTGACAAAATGAATAATCTCTGTAAGATATTATCGCAAAGACTTTTTCAAGTCATCTAGTGTGAAAGCCACCCGTGAATTTATGCCTGTAAATGGAAAAATATTAATATGCACTGGTGTCTTTTGGAAACTTGTCAAACGCACATTTCGTGCTGTCTTGAATTATTTTGTATGTATATTAAGTAGGTATCAAATTGTGCTTAAATCAAAGATAAATAATTGCTGTTTTGGATTCTTTTTTCTGAGAACTGCCCAAAAAGGAGGATGAAATTGAAAGTTGTATGCAATCATGTTTCATCAATATACAATGATCTAAATCTTAAAACATATAAATCTTCTTTTGGATGCTATCTAGTCAGAATGTACTCTCTAAATATTACTTTTGGCAAAACTTTTATAAATCAGATGCAATTTATGCTAATATTGGTGTGATAAACAACAATTTGTAGATCTCAAATAATTTTCATCCACAACTTTGTCAGAGGCCCCAAACACAAAGAGGACATGAGACAAATAATCTTTTCCCCATTTCACATTATTACCTTAATCTACAAAGGCATGGTATGCTGAACACTGTGCCCAGGTCAGTTTAATCTCAACAATAACTTGTGCTGATCTGTACCAGGTAAAATCCTTTCCAGATCATGGTATCATCTGTTAAGGCAGGTAATATAATCTAAAATATGTGTGTAAGATTATTTTTCTTTTTCTGTCTCCAGTGTTCTGCTTAACAATGTTGTTGCTTTAATGCATTAAAAACTTACAGGTTTCTTTTTCAAAACATATCGATACTATCCAAACAAATTTGAGAACTTTTAGCCACAATTGTGTTCAAACACTAATTATCACAAGCTGTCTTGTTTTCCAGCTTGTGGAAGCATGGCCAAACGACAGCTATAAAGAGGTAACCACCATCACTTTTTGCTTCTGCACATGACAGGTGCAGCTTTAGGGTAAATTGTGAGGAAAAAGTGAGGCTAAAATGTTGAGCGGGTAGTCCACTGGCAGAACAGTTGAAGGATTTCTGAGCCTCAGATTTTCTTCTTGCATTTACAGTGTTTATTTAATGGGTTGACCACTACACATCAAATGAATATTTTCTTCTCAGAAATTTCAGACAACACAACTGAGAATCTCTCATTCCCAAATGCCTTATAAGTATTTTGTTCTCTAAGGTTCTCTAACAGTAGTTACAGGAGGAGCATTGCTAATGAGCAAATCCGTATTTATGTGCATTGAATTACACAGTGGTTTTTAAAATAAATGCATGTAGAAGATGTAATATGGGCTTTAAACTGAGAGGCATAATGGTGTAGACCATGGGAGTCTGAAAAGATTCCATGAAGAAGACATTCATGTCAGAGTTTAACCGTGGTTATATAAAAATGAGAAGGGTAATAGACAGCGTGTCAGGGAGAGAGATGCCCAGTGTGAAAATCTTTGGATGCTTCTTTCACAGGCTCCAGACAGTGTAAAATGCAAAATATAGAATAGGTCATGCCCACAACTCCTGGCAGCCTAACCAGTATGGACATCAGTGAAGAGAATGTGCTGGGACATCTGCAGGAGAAAAAGAAAGGAAGACTATGGGGATTGAACAGAGGGAAATTGAGCAGCTGGAATTTAATACATTTCTCTAGGAAATGCTGATTATCAAATTATATTAAGGAATTGCCTCTTTTACTTGGAAGTCTATTTGTCTTGACAAGCCCTTTTAAAGAACGCGTGTTAAAAGCACAAGGGAATTGAACCATTAAGAAAGGATGCTGTATGGGAGTGAATCTATGTATTGCTTAGTATGGCACCAGTGTGTTCCATCTTTATTATCATCTCAAAAGCTTTTCTGTCTCCTCACTGGCAATAAGATATATCCTAAGAGGATGGGACTCCAACTATATATATTTAACCGTTGAAAGGATAAGCAAATTTAGCTTTGTATCCTGCCACAGTAGCTCAGTTTTCTCCAACAGTTCTTTCTTAAGATTTCTTCCAAATATGCAAGGTGTTTCTGAGCTGTTCATATAAGGCCCAAAGATGAGTCATAAAAACATAATCAGGATGTTTCCAGGATGCTGGGATTTTAAGAAAAATCAAAGTGAATCCTGCTTACTTCTTTCATCCAGATCACGTGTTCCATTTCGACTTCCCACAACACAAAGCTATTCGTATAGGTCTAGCGTTGCTGTTGATTACGTACTTTTTTCCTGGTATTTATGATAAAATGAAAGAGCTGATGAGAATGTTTGGTATAGATACAGAGCTGCCAACCTGAAATGTTGAAAAGTGATGGTTGTCAGCAACGAGCTTTAGTGACTTCCCTTAGGATCACTCCACACATCACACTGACAGGACATTAATGCTGATGCTCAGTCTAAATATTAATGTCCTGCCCTTACTACTTGTCATACCTCCCTCCGATACCCTACATTACTCCTGGGTGTCTGTACCTTTTGAATACATGCATTGCTGCTCTTTTCCATCCTCATGACTCTATTCATTTGTTGGTCAAAATACTTGGCCTTCTGTTCCGGGGAGAAGGTCCAAAACATTCAATATTTGTGAAAACGAGTGTTCTCAGAGCTCGTTCTAGAACATTTGTTATCTGACATCCAGAAAATGCCCACATCCAACGCTCCTGCACCTCTTGTTCTCCAGAGAATGAATGGCACATAACAAGACAGAAATTGGTTAAAAGCCATAGAAACAGATAGAAAGTAATGTCATCTTTTTACTTTAATTTTTTAATAAAATACAGTACTATACACCTCTTTGGTGTATCTTAATTAGATTTCCCAATTCAAAGATAAAAATTGGAATAATCATGACAAGTGTAGATTCTTGAATATGTACCCTTTCTTTTTTCATTATCAAACATTGCCTCTGCATGCCCTTCTATGTTCCATATTTGCAAAAAATCACTTCATAAAGACAACTATCTTTGAATGTGTGTAGTTGCGTGAGTCAGTAAATTGTTTATATTCTCAGTGGGAGTTCACTCAGGACGTTGAAGAGCTATTTCCTCCTAATTAGTTCCCCAGATTCCTCTTATAACAAAGAAAAAAAAACCAACCCCAAACCTTAGGCTTCAAGGAGTCTGTTTGGGGTCATTATTTTCTTGATAAATGTACTCACCACCACTCCAGATTTCCCAGAAGGGGTACTGCAGGGTAGAAGAATGCTGTGTTGCACGTTATATTCCATGATTGGTTCAAATTACTCAATTTACCCAGTATTTAAAAAAAAAAAAATCCTAAATCATCCGTCAACCACATCCTACTTCCATTGCTGATGCCAGACAGTGATTTTCCCTCAGAGCATCTTTGAACATGAGTTCTCCTCAGCTTGTTTTATACTTTGATGAACTAGATGGCTGCAGGGACTGTACTGAGACTTGAGACATTTCATTTGAGATGTTGCTAGTTGTTTCCATGTGGATAGCTCTGTAGGAAATGAGTGGACAACACTGATATTACTCATACTAGGCAGAGATTATCCACCTGTAAAATTTACCATCATATTTTACCAAACCACTCTGAGATGTCATCCTGTCAGATAGGTATGCTAATACAAGGTGCTTTATCTTGTCTTGTCTTTGAAAGGGAACCTACAGCTAAACCTAAGGAATGCTGAAAGAGATTGTCATTTGTTTAGCACGTGCTAATGAGGCAAACACCCAATTTTTTGGTCTTTAGATAAACAAATACTTCCTCAAAAGAAGAGTATTTTCTTCATTTTAGACACAAATTTTATCTCCGTCTTGTGTAAATGCATTCATTTTCTCCTGTCACAAAACCTTTCATGCTGTGTATCTTGTGATTATTGTATCATTGTGCTCATTCTTTGGTAATTGCTCACCTCTACAATTCAGCATTGTCAAGCACAGCTTTGTGTTTTCATTTATTCTGTAGGTGCTGAACTAACACCTAACAGAGCTGTAGGGTGCTTGAAACACTGGGCTTAGTTTCCCACAGCCTAAATCCCAGTGTTCCCTTTTAGCCTTGAGACACCAAGACAGTTGGGTAGACCTGGCACTGCAATTAAGTAGAATTACAGATGTGAAATACTGAACTGTAGCAGGTGTATTCAAATGCTTCTACAGATACAGGCTCATTCACATCTGTGCTAACCTTACTGCAAAATATTGACAAAACAAAAGGGTGTCAAGTGCTGTGGAGCTGGCTGAAGCAACAGTGCCCATCACCCGGGACTGTTTAACCACGGAGGGTTGTGGAAGGGGTTAAATACCACCCTGAGATAATCCCCCCCTTTGCAAACAAAAGCCTCTAAGCCTTCAATTGACATCATCTTGAAAATGTAATGTTCCAAGTGTCAGGAAAATATTTTTGGTTTATTTCAGTGGAAGTTTGTTCTACTAAAGCCTGATTAAAGGCCCAATGATATAATAGAAATAAACTTTTCGTTGATAAGAAGTGCACCTTTTTAAATCTTGTGATTATGAAAATATCTTACAGACATGTCTCTTAGATTTGCAATGATTTGCAGTGTGAGCTTGCAAGCCTTTCTTGCAGCCTCTGAATTGCAGTTGTGAATAAGGAAAACAAGAAGCTGAGAAAAACAGATGCTGTGCAATTTGTACATATTATTCAGTATTAACCTGCACCCAGAACATAACATTATAGATGTCTTATTATATTTGCCCACCTGTTGAAACAAGATGAAGCAGCAGCAGTGGCCAGCTCAGGCGCGTAGGAAATGCAGCCACACTGACTGCACCCTCTCCTGGCTGATGTACAGACCACAGACAGGTTTGACTAATTTTTTTCTTTTTTTTTTCTCAGCTATAGGAATAATCTTCTCAGCCTGAAATAATAATATTTGCCAGCAAAAATTTTATAGCATCATTATTAAAAGTAATAAAAAGTCTGGGTGTCTTATTCGTCTGGAATAGGAAAGAAAGTGAAAGGTCTTAGAAATAGAAAGCTAATGAATTCTTTCATCTTGCTAGAGAAAGTATTTGTTGAGAACCACTGTACTCGCTTTCTATGGCAAGGGAATGCCAAAGTTTGCCACAGAGAAAGAGATTAAGCTGTATTGTGCTTATTCGGAATGCTAGAGACATTGTTCATTAAGTTCTGCAAATGCCAGATGTGGGGAAAAAAACTAGTATTCTCAACCAAGACCTTCTTGAAATTTGAAAATTAAAATTCAAAGTCATGTCTTTCTGGGTGTGGGATTCAGTTTGGCCACAGACAGGTATTACAAAGTATTTGTATAGATTTAACTTTCAGATGGTTCTAGCAGACCTTGTATAAAGAACAACTGAGATTTCAAAGTCTATGTAGGGTGCATACTGTAACATGACCAGAGCATATAGAGGATAATATATTCTCTTGGGTTATGACATCAGTTAAATAATAGGCTTCTGGGATGCTGCAGTTTGTCTATTGCCATTTCTCTATTCCTTTTTTTCTTTTTCTCCCTTGTTGGCCTACAGGGATGATACCTAAGGCTCCCTGAGGTTGTATTTTTCTGTCATAGCAACAGAAGTATCTGGAGACGTTTTGCACAGAATAGAGGTGCTGTTTGTGTCTCCAGTTTTCCAGTATGACCTGACAGCTGGGTACTGGAGATCTGTGTCTATGTGCAGCCAGACACAGACAAAAAGGCACGTGGTCTAGTGTGCACCCATTACACAGCTAAATGAAAAATGTTGTCGTTACTCTGCTATTACATCACTAGAGCAACATAGATTTCACAGTAATACTATTAATGGGCTGTAAATAATGGCTTGGTTACACTACTGGGATATTTTCAGAAATCACAAGTGATTTCATCTGCCTTTGGTTTACTTTGTTAAAAGTAACTGTATTGTCAAAAGGATTAATGCCCCCCTCCATCACCTGTTAAAGATGACGTTTTTTTCAGGCCCCTCTCAGTTTTAAGACCCTTTAGGAAATTCTTGGAACTTTCTGTACTCTCTGCTTGGCCTGTGTGTTCTTGTCTGTACACGTCTGTTGTGCAGTTTGTCCTTCCACAGCGAATCAGATTTTCAGACATCGCAAGCTTTGCTCTTTGTACAACAGTATTTTTATGTCGATCCTATCTCCTGGATTTCCCATCACTATTGAGGCTGATGAATGCCTGTGGAATATAGGAATGTTTCTTTTATAAAGTGTTTTACTGTTGGTTCATTATTTTCTAATACTTATTACAGCAAAATTTCATAAACATATCAACTCCTCCACAGAACCAGCTTGTCCCACGCAACTCTCCCCGATGCCTGGCCTCTTTCAGAGGTCTATCAATGCCCCGTAGCAAAAGGGACCCGCTGCTGCACCTGCAAAAGACTGTGCCTGTTGGTGCCAAACAGCTGGGGCGGGCAGAGGCGGCAGTGCCGGAGCTGGGCTCCACACAGCTCGGTGCCGCCAGCTGCTCCAGCGCTGCCTCTTGACCTCCCTCTCCTCCTCAGCTTGGGAACACCTCACCTCCTTCCTCCTCCTCTTTGGTATGGGAAGACTGTCTTTGCCTTAGTGATAGAAAAATCAAAATGGATTAGATAGAGTTAAAAAGACAAAAGATAGAATGATTTGCTCGAGGTCTCCACGTGGTCATTGGCAAAGCCAGAACGGGGCTCCCAGCCCAGTACCCAAACCCACAACCACACCATCCTCTTTGAAATGCAGCTTGTGTAAGCCAGGTTGGAAGTGGTTTACTGCTGTTGAAGAGTGTTTTCAAATTGCATGTTTTGCAGATAGTTTTCAGTTGTCAGGAATTAACTGGAACTCTGTGAGTTTTAGTTAACGGATCGGGTTATTTGGTGCATCTGAAAAGAAGTTTTAAGAAACATCTTTGACCAGTAGCCATAATGACAGCCAGGCTAATTGTATTGGTCACCAAGTTATCAGTGCAATTGTAACTGGAGGCAAACAGATGCCAAGAGAAGCTGGTAGTAAAATTATGATGTATTTCACAATCATGTTATTACTGACTGATTTTAAATAAGAACCTAAAATGCTTTATCAGCACTGAAAGTGTCAAGGTTTCTGCAAGTCTGAATTCACAGTTGTTGAAGCTTTTTTTGTTTATGGAAACTGGCTGGTGCAAAAGTAAAAGGTATTCCTGGGTAAATGCATGCGGAAAACAATGTACTATTTTTACTTGCAAATACTAACAATCCAGCCTACATGTCCATTTTTCTGCTGTGGTTAGCTATTAGGAAACAATCAGAATTCTCTGATGAGGTTCCTCTAACTTCCATTTCATTACAACAGAGATGAAGTTGGCCCATAGTTCTCTGTTATTTGCTTACTGGTTCTAAACCAATATAAACTGCATGTAATACTAACTTAGAGCACCAACTTCCACTGGGAATATCCCCGTACGTGTTAAAATTCACGGCAGCAGAAGCAGCATACAGTATGTACCCTTTCCAGCTGTAGGTTTAAAATAATTTAATTAAAAAACTAGAAGTACATTGGGTTTCACATAGTGTAAACAGAAAACTCTTTGTATAAATGCTTTTTGCTCTTAAAATAATGTCTACCCTATACTTTTCTGTGTTTGGTCACTGCAAACCAAGGCGCTGGTAGATTGTGATTTCAAAGACTAACTGAAATTTTGGGAAGGAACAAAGTCATAAAACTCTTCTGGACTAAAAGTATTCACAGCCACATAAACAAGGAAATGGATTTTATAATTAATTCAGAGTTCCCTGGCAAGCGCAGTGTTGTAATGTGTTGTAATCTACTGATTAAGTCCCAGTAAGAACACTGGCAACGGCTTTCTTTATCAATATCAGTCCTGTAACAGCACCCGAAAGAACCTTAATACACTGGATCTCAGAGCAACCATGTGTGGACTGTGCCCATTTTAGCATCTAGTCAAGATGGGGTGACTTTTTGAGAGGGGTGAGTCTGCAGGAACAGGTTTTGTGTCATCCTTGGGTCCTGCTTGCCTCCTCTTCCCGCATCCTCAGGCGTTGCGGTTTCGAAACACAGTGCTTTAGAGAAAATCGCCAGTGAGAAGTCCAGGCTGAATGGGCATTTGAAACCTTCCAGCAAAGCTTTTAATCCTGTAGGATTCTACTTCACCGAATGCTTTGCCCATCTATCAGACTATTGGTCGTGGCTGTTAATTAAATGAAAATGCAGAATAAATCTACAGTGCAGAGATACAACATAGCCAATTAAATATTCCAGTACAAGGTGCTAATGATAAAAAGGACTGTCACCAAGGACAACCTGTATGATGTCAGAATACAAATCCTAGCAGATAACAAAATGAACGATTCCCATCACGGGCTGGGAGGAAGAGAACTGCTGACCCTGCCCCCTGAAGTCAGGCACTGCAGAGGAGGTGGTGGTAAGGACGTATGGGATGTGAGTACAGGCTTGCGGACTTCTGCGGTCAAGAGTGAACGCGGTTAAAGTTGAAACCCTTGGACTAAGTGAATCTTATTTTCTCAACCTCTGATATGTGAAAGTCTGGCCATTGCTGGGCAACAGACTCTTTTGCCATATAAGCAAAGCACCTTTTTTTTTTCCCCCTCAATGCGGTTGGTTTTGTCTACAACAACAATATTAAAGAAAGCAAATTATGAGAAAGTAATGATGAGTGTTTGAAGCGACTGAGGGACTGTCAGTCCCCTGTATCTTTGTGAAGAGCTTTAATGGCTATGCTGCGAAGAGGGATGGCATCTTTAAGTGGCTCTCTTCTTGGCAAGGTTAAACCAAATGAATGGTAATAACTAAGCAGTTACAGCTAACTAAAGCAGCTTATAGACAGGCATTATAATTTCATTAAAGATTTGGCAGTCAGGGGCCATCTAGAGAATATAAACAGACAGAGGTGAGTAATCTTAAAGAAGTTTCATGAAATCAAAGAAAATATTTAATGAAGTTACATGCAAAAAACTATACTGAGCTATCTTGAGACAAGCACATTAATGATTGTTTCCAATCCTACATATGTAAACAATTCCACCTTTTCTGTCTGTTAGAAAGGTTAATCTTTATTCTTTGAGAAATACACTCTGATAAAATCTGTACTTGAAAGAAAAACATTACTTTCTTAAGTCCTATCTTTCAATAGCTCATGAAACGTGTCATGTAAAAATACTTTCTTACTATTAATGCTTTAGGTGCATAGTTTATATACCTCAGATATGTATTTCATCTTGGATTGCAAGGTGGTAGCTTCTTCCTCTTTTTAGGTTTTCACTGTATGTTTTTCTCTTTTTAGAGGTTGGGTGCTTAGGTGAGAGTTCTATGAAGGCCTTCACATTCTTCATTATTAAATTAGTTAAATTTTAGAATGTTGCAGGACACAGGACTTTGAAATTTCCATGGATTGTCAGTCCGTGGTACTGTATTTCTTTCTTTCCAATATTTTAATAAATGCAGGTAACACATCCCTTTCAAGACTTAGCTGAACTAATTGTTTAGTATTATTATCCTTTAAAGCAGTTTTGCATTCCTTACTTTTTAATAAAAGTGTAGTTTCTTGGCATGCAGCACATGAAAACATACTTGGTGACGTTCTGATTGACTACAAGCTCTTCTCTCCTGTCTTTCAAATGAGTCCAAACACTCTTTATACCTATCTGTGTGTATGTGTATATATAAATAAATGTGCATATAGGCCACTCAGGTCGTTAAAGCAAGAACATACTGGATGTAGACCGCATCAGCGTCAGAAGCTGTGCGAGTAATGCAGCAGTACTGAGCCTTAGGCAGTGTTACTGCCACATTTGTGTTCAGGCACAGCTACTACTATCACATCTCAGTATAGAGAGATTAGTCTTCTACTTTGTTCTCCCAACCCTTTATCCTTTCCTAGACTCACACAACTTTCTGCAGCTGAAGACAAATCTTGTTGTACCCCACAAGCCAGTACTCCTCTTTGCCTAGCAATATTTCGGATGAGAGGAGAGCTGTTGTGCTACTGATGACCCTGGAGAGAAGAACTAAGGAGAAATATTGAAACAGGGAGGGGAAGAGTTGAAAGTCAGTGGGAAAGTTCTGGGAAGGGACCCTAATCTTGGGGACAGGCCAGAGCAAGAGCAATGCTAGGTATGAACTGACATCCAAGCCTTAAAGAAAAACTTAACGTGCTCAAACAACAACCTTGTGCCATTTCTGCACAAGTGAAGACGGGTTAGGATCAGGTGGAGGCTTGATGGCTAAAGGTTGGATTGTAGCAAATTGGAAATTACCAAAAAAAAAAAAAAAATATCCCTGATGGTAAAGGGACAAATGGGTAGATTTTTCTTCCACATAGTTAGCTGGGGACAATAGCTTAAACAATACTTGAAGCACTCCCGTGGGATGGTCACATGATGGTTCAGGGAACCTGGAGAAGATACATATATCCTCCTTGCAGGAGTGAGAGGAAAACCTTATACACCTGGATTCCTGTGGCTCATCAAGTGACAGTAAGGGTGCAGTTAAAGTATATCACCATTATTTCTTACTTTTCAGTGCAAAAACCAACTCAAAGATAAAACTACTCCAGGCTTTGGTGCGGATGAAGGATGGCAGAGTAGCTCACCTGGTATTGCCCTCTTTGGAGGTAGTTTTTAGGCTGTTTGTTGATCTGTGGCTGGTGGCAAATGATTGATATTCATATGCACATTTTCTTTCTGGTTTTGAAACCTTTTTTTTCCCTCTAGTGTTCCCTTGAGAATAACATAACAACATGCACAGGATTGCTCTGTCAGCAGAGTATGTTCTGCCTTTTCCCTCCCCTACCTGAGCGCCGTGCGCTTTCAGCGGCAGGGGAAAAAAGATTACTAAAAGATGTTGGACTTTGAAAATTAATCATGGACTATAATTATTGACATGTACCAGGTGAAAAATGTGTCTGGGACACAATTACTCCAGCACACAGAAATGTCATAGGATGGATAAACTGCTGCTATGTCCTGCCGTGGACATTGGGATCTAGATCCTCAGCGGGATTGAGAGAAGTAAATAGCTGGCGTGGCTGGGACTGGCCTCTGCTCCGCTGGGATGTGCTCTCAGGTGAGGGGTGTAAAAGCTTATCAAATTATCAGGCACCTTCAGACCTTGCCTGGGGCTATACGCTTGGAAACCCGAGCGGGTGTGCTGGGCTTGATTAGTGTCAGTATTTTAAAGCGAGGTGGATGTTAATGCAACAAAATACAGATTTTTTAATGCCAAGTAAAGGGAAGTCTCTCCTAAAGTAACGGGAGATGTTAATGAGTTCTCTACAAGAGGCTTAACTCGGGGTGCTTATAATGTTTTAGCGTGTGATTGTGGATGTTCTTTAAAAAAAAGGAATAGACCTTTCAGACTTCAGAAGACTCTTTTCCCTTCCTTTCTCATCTGGCCTTCCTGTCTCCCCACATATCCCAAGTTGTCACCTTTCCTTCTCTTCCGTGATCCTAGCAAACATGAAGGCCGGGATCGGAGAACACTTTCTTCTCTATCAAAAGCAGAAAGGAGGCAATGAAAAATAATGAAACGATTTTAAGAAGCGGCATGGGAACAAGCGTCACGTGCGGCTTGCGTGCAGCGACAGCCCGTACGGTCGTGGTCTCTCACTGCGCCGTCCCCGCGTGCCAGACGCGGGTGCTGCACGCGGGCAT
>NW_010225044.1:0-327 GCF_000690775.1 Eurypyga helias
CACACTGCCAGCTCATGTTCAGCTCATGTTCATGTAATATCATTAGGTGGTGTGGTATAGAACGATAATAACATTTCTGAAAGGAATACAATTTGAGTAATTTCTGAAAGGAAGCAAAACTCTTCATCAAATGCTGCCTGAACCAATAGCTACCAAAAAATAGACAAACCCTTAAATTTAATAATGTTTATCCCACAGTTAAGTATTTATATTTATATTCCAGAGACAACTTATAGACAACCTTTCAGTACATGAAGGGGCTGACAAGAAAGCTGGAGTTGGTCTTTTTACAAAGGCCTGTAGGGACAGGAAAAGGGGGAATGGGGT
>NW_010225044.1:622-10965 GCF_000690775.1 Eurypyga helias
AAGTAGAGATAAGATCTTAGCTGGCACTGGGGAATGCCTGCACCAAATTCAAGGTCTCTCTCAGCTTCTGATACTGCAGCTGCATTCCCAACTTTCTTGCTACAAGCAGTTGAGGGGGACAGACAGTTCTGACAGCTGACCCAAACTGCTTGAAGGAATATTTCATCCCATAATACCTCATGCTCGGGTAATGGGCTCAGTGTGCGTCCAGGAGCCATTAATCTCTTACTCCTACACTTGCTAACATTCTCTCTAACTGCTTTGTCAACTGCTTTGCTAACCGCTTTGCTGGCTCATTCATGAGGTGGTTGGTGTGTTTGGTTATTTTTCCCAGTTGTGATATTGCTGATAGGGTTTGCTCGGAATCTGCTCCAACAGGTCTTGCTCTGCAGTCCTCGGGCTGTGGCTCTCTAGCTGTGATCACTCTCAGAGTGCAGGTCTCGGTGTCTCTGGCTTTGACTCATTTCTCAGCACCTGGTTGTGCAGTGGTCAGTGGGAGATGAGCAACTGTATCATAATTGTATCATATCTTTGTTTTCTATTTTTTTAATTATTTTTATTAGGAGTATTTGTATATATAAATTTAGATTCAATTAGTAAATAGCTCTCAATTTTATGAACTTCTTTGTCTTTTTCCTCCAATTTTTCCTCTTCACTGGAGGGGGGACCTGTGAGAGTAGATGCTAGTATTTTGCTAGCCAGAGTTAAACCATGACAGGTCCCTTCCAACCCAAACCATTGTATGATTCCATTCTATGTTTTGTTTAAACTATTAATTCCTGTATATTTATGACTTAAATACTAATTGATGAGTAAGACTGCAGGATGAATCTGGCCCTCTTTAAATGGGTGAAAATTGTTGTTTTCATAAATCTACATCATCTTAAATTTAACAATGAAAGAATATCTTTCTACAAGAAACAACAGGATTGCAACTGCAACATTTAAGATTAAAGTTGTTCACATACTGCCCTGTTCAAAGGTGAAATTCTATGGGCTATTCTAAAAATTACACTGTGATATGACAGACTCATGATAGTAAAATAGCTCTTCAGCAGAGATTTATATTCAATAAATTAGTGGATTATTGTAAGAATGTTTTATGTATTTGCTGGGGGCCTTACTTTAAAAAAAAACACAGGAGACCTTACTTAAAAAAAAAAAAACCAAAACAAAACAAAACCACATTACATCTGATCTTGCTAACATTGACGGTAACTTATATTTTCCATACTCAAAATGTAAATTCTGAAGATAGCTCAATACTTATTTTTCTGAAATCCATTTTCAATTTTATTTCATTGTTGCCATTTGATAAGTTAAGATTTCCATAAAAGGCCATACAAGTTTGTGTTAAATTAGCCAAAAAGTCCCTTTAATTACTACTTTCAATGTTTTAGCATAGCAAAGAAATTGCAAAATTATATTTAAATCCCAGACTGAAGTTGTTAAAAGGCAGGTCACTCCTATTTTAAGGAGTTCTCATTACTCACAATGGGGAAGAATAACATCCTGATTCACTACATTAAGTGAAAATGTAGATTAACTGCCTTGTTTCTTTAAGATACATCTATAGAAAGAAGAAAAAAATCTGTGTGGATATTCTCCAGCTGCTTCAAGAAAGCAAAATAGTTGTTTCACAATTGTAATCTTTTTGCTATTATCACCATTTTCTTTCAATACAATTATTTTGGTATTACAAGACTTCATTAAAAACACTTTAATTGTGGTCATACTCATTGCAATAGTAAACTGTTCTGCATTATTGTTGTCAGAAATTTGACTTTAATACAGTACTATGAAAATAGACTTCAGAACTGTCTGAAGATTTGATGTTATCACACCATCAAGAAACACATGGTCATTTGCTGGAAGTATTTAAGAATTGTTAGTCTGACTGAAGGAGGACTGATTCAGAATCCTTTCTGTCCATACATTGCGTGTCAGGGACCTGACAGCACCACTGACCAGACAGATCTCTATTGCTTAAATGTAAGAAAAGAAGGCACCCAACTTCCATTAAAGTTCCACACTTTATTGGCAAGGAAATCTAATAGTTTTATAGTATAAAACCAAATAAAAAACTTATATGGCCCTCAGATTTTAGTGAATTATCTATTTTACTGAAACTCTAAAATTGTTCTAGGTATTTGCATCATATTGTAGGGACTCACTCTGAAAACTTCTACTCCCATTTTTATTTTTTACTTTTTTTTTTTTTTAAAGATCATAAAATGAAATAATATGTAAAATTTTCTAGTATAATTTTAGGATACTAGGGTACATACAGCATTGTAATGTATGATTTTATGAATTTATTACATTAAGTTAAAATGCTAGATTATTGTCTTCATGCATAAAGAGAGACATATATCTGTGGTCATATAATTCAATTGTCATGGCTTATGTGATAGTTTTTCAGCCTTTTAAAACTATTGAAAAGTTAAATTTTTCCAAGCAGAATGATAGAAGAGCAGTCCACAGCTGAGCAATGAGGCATGATTCTGCCTTTTTACTCATTCAAGAAAACCTATCTAACATGAGCAATGCAATTTGAATTAATTGTACTACTTTATATGTTACTAAGGATCAGGAACCCGAACAAATCTTACAGAACTAAACCTACACAAGTGTTATAAAACTAGACTTATATGCACCTGTTGTCACAGTCTATCAAGAAGCTTGAACGTAGACTGACTATAAAACTAAAATCTGTATATTTCTAAAAAAATAAAGCATTAAACTAGAACTAAATTAATCTAAATCCTAGAAAAATATGTAGGACCATTTTGTTGTGTTTCAACCTGTTTATATTCTATAAGTACAATCATAGAATCATGGAATGGCTTAGGTTGAAGGGACCTTTAAAGGTCATCTAGTCAACCCCTCTGTCATGAGCAGAGACACCTGCAACTAGATCAGGTTGCTCAGAGCCCAGTTCAACCTGACCTTAAATGTTAACAGGGATGGGGCATCTACCACATCTCTGGGCAACTTGTGCCAGTGCCTCACTACACTCGTATTATTCTGTGTATCTAGGCCTTATTACAAATTCTGTCCCCATGTTTCCTATAAGCCCTGTTTAAGTACTAAAAGGCCTCAATAAGGTGTCCTTGAAGCCTTCTCAAGGCTGAACAACTACAGCTCTCTCAGCTTTTTTAGTTCATTACTCATTTACAATTAGCTAAAATACAGTGCTGTAGAGAAAGTAGTAAGAAGGGGGTTGTCTTTGAGGCATTATGAAAGTTGAAGGATGGTTTCCACAGCAACTATGATGTGACATACCAATATAATTTAAAATCCCTTGAATTTATTTATTTATTTGTGCCTACAGCTTTGCCTCTGGCATAAACCTTTGCAACTGAGTTGAAGCTTACGATACGTCATGCTTTTTTTCCTTGCCAAACCTAGATCTGACCAACCAGCTAAAAAGGTAGAATTCTCATAGCTGAAAGAAGAGGAGAGGAAAGAAAGAGCTTACTGTCAAGCTTGCACCTACGAAGAGATGGATGCAAGAGTGAATTTCTGGTTTTCAGAATATAGGTTTGTAGCTTGCATGTTAGGTTTAGAAAAACATCCACGGTGACTTAGTCTAAACTTCATGCAGTGAATTGTTTGTTTTACTTCTGAGTCAAGGTTGTTACAAAATGACTGCTTCAGGACTCAGATTGTTCTGGATCCATAAAAAATAGAAACAGCAACATATGGAGCAAAAGAAAGGATGGGGATAGTAGCTTCTTCAAATCTTGTTAAGGTCTGCAAAGTCTCAGAAATAAATTTTGATTACTTACTATGACTTCTGTGGAGATAAATCCGTGTGGATCTGAATGAAATAGAAACAACAGACTATGCTCTTTAGGGGAACAGTGACCTTTACTGCTTCTCTTGAGTTTTTAGGGTGAGATGAGGAAAGAAGGACGCAGGGAGGAACCTTGATTTCTTTACATGTAGTTGTGTATGGAAAATTTTGCTAGAAAGTAAGAAGCAGAACTTAGCTGGGTGTTGAAAATAGAATTACAGAGACTTAAAAGTTAATATTTTCTTTTCTTTTTTTTTTTTTTTAATGAATAATGTTACCTATACAGGTCTTCATGTAGATAGTTAGAGACAATTCAGAATAGAATAAACAAATCATAAAGAAAAAAGAAAAAATTAGACATGGACTACCTAAGCTTTTCCTAAAAAAAAAAATATTCCAATATTCTACTATATTATCTACTTTTTAGTCCTGTTTTGTAAATTTCAGGTTAAGTTACTACCACAGTCCAAATTGCTTCAGAATACACTGTTATCTTCAGCAACAAGATCCTGAAATATATTGCAGAGATACTGAAATACAAATTGTGATGTCAATATGATGTCAATCCTGCGTAAGGCCTGACTTTACAAACTATGAATATTCAGGTATCTCATGGCAGAAGTGGGAAAATGTGACTGTGGCAATTGTATGAAAAAAAGATCAGTCTTTCCATTAACAACCATTAGCCCCTCTTGTTTAACTAACAAGGAAGATATGAGGATATGATAGACCAGATGAATCAAACCCACATGAACTATGAACTGTGTATATTTAGCTTTCTTTTTTTTTTTTACCTTGTAAAATTGGAAAGATCTCAACTTACAGAATAAAAACTTTTCTGAGGAGGAAGTCACCTGGAGTGGTTAGAATGAAATGATGTTTGTTGTTGAAGAGACAGCAACAAGGTTTAGTGCACCAGTCACTGGTATTCCTGGTTTATCTTTAGATCTTCTTCTTTTCCCTTCCTTACAAAGTCCTAACATTTCATATATTTTTTAGATTTTTTTACCCAAAGGACACATCCTGGTTTGTTTCTGATCTTTTTTTTAGCTGACAAAACAGAAATGCTTTAATTGTTCACAAACTCCAGGTTATTTTATCTACTTGTAATGTCTATAAAAACATTGATTGTCACAAGGGGAAGAATTTGTTCAAACTCTATGTCAAAAGATACTACACTTCCTTTCAATAGAAGAGGCTGTTTATTTGGGGAGGGTCTCAGCACTTCTTGAGGGTTATGAAAACAAAACATATACTGATAGTTTTGTTCTAAGTTTCTGTGGTAGTCAAGACTTTCATGACTTCTTGTGACACTAGCACGGTTGTATGAAGAACAGAAGATAAAGCAATCTTTCTGTCTTTTTGTGCAATGCCCCTTAAACATATCATTGTCATTCAGTATTAGATGCTCCAGTTGAAACAGTCTCTCTTGGATTCTTGGGTACTCACAAATTACATTATGAGTTAAACTATCTTTTTGCTTTCAACTCCTCTCCTCATTGATGGTTTATTTTTAACTTTTTGAAAGTTCTTTCTGCCTCACAATGTAGATTGCAATAGTGCCCAAAATAGTCAGGTGCTTATAAAAAATAGGGAAAAGTGCACAAATCTCTTCTTGCACTCCAATATTCATTTGCCTGTCATGAAACATTAAGGTCAAAACAATGTCAGAATTGATTTTTAACATGACAATGAAGATATAGAATTATAAATACTTCTTTAACTATATATCAAATTAGTTTTTAAATATAGATTATGCACACATAAACCAACCTATATTTCTGCGTAAGTTGTTTTATCAGTCCAAAGTTTAAAAAAGTAATTTTTTAAAGTATTCAAATGAAATACAACCCTGAAGGGTGAGGGTGAGTGACAAGTAACTATGGGCTTAACTTCATATTATGAATCACACATAAAATTACTGCACCTTCATAGAGAGCTTTTACCCCTTAGTAGTACTATCTGTGAAGATCTCAATAATATTGAAAGAATGTAGGCTTTAAGTAAACTTACTTTAAAACAAACCTCTTCCAAGTTTGCCAAATCCATGACCTCACACTTGTTTGAGCCAATGGAAAATAGAGAAACATAAAAACAATTAGAGTAGTGAGAAATTTAAGAAGGCGGCATTGGACAAGGTGCATTTTATCAGAAAAATTCTAAATTCTATAGACAGCTATGTGGTGAGGATGGAGAATGCCATCTCAGAAGACCAGTGAGTGAAAATGTCTTCCACATACATGTGTAGTAATTTTAGAAGACCAAAATACAAAGAAAAAATATTTTTATCAGTAATGTATAATTAATACCTAAATTACACTCTCAAATATTATCTTCTTGTTTCAGAAAGATAGTATCACTTTTCTTTCCTTTAACTCTTCCCCTCCATCCAGCTCTAGTCATTATTCACTAAACCAAACTGGACATCTTGTTGAGGCCATCAGGTTTCGTTCTGTGAGGCTCACTTAGGGCTTAAAACCACAGTTCATTACTCTGTATCTCTAAAATATGTTAATGGGAAGTGGAGTCTCTGCAACTACCATTTCAGGGATGCTCTGCCAGGACAAGCACTCTTTCAGAAATGTATTTCCAAATATTTATACTCAACAAAGTATTTTAGAGTGTCTGTAGAATATTTTCTTTGCATCAGTTCGCACTTATGAAGAGACCATGTAGTAAGCATTCTCCAGCAGTGTCCAAACTCAGATCTCCAAGATCAGTGTCAAATGAGAATGTTTTTCCACGTATGTTTGAATGTTCTGTCCAGAAGTGACAAAATAGATGCATGAAAGGAAAATAAAAAAACCTCATTGACAGGAATTTCAGACAGCAATCTCCCATGGAAACATTTCCTTCTCTCTACTGTATTCAAAACATTAAATAAAACTCCGTAGAAATATTAGATTAAATGTTCTTTATTGAAGGAAATATACTTTCCTTTATTGAAATCCTTCTTTTGTTGTAGATTTTTTCTGACAAAAGTTAAAATAAAAAAAGGCAAAACCAACAAATAAACATTTATCAGGAAACTGACTGAGAACTGGGCTATAAAAATTTTATGTTGTTGTCTTTCTTCTGATTTTTATCTTAATGATTTAAATTACGTCATCTTCCTACCTCAATATCAGTAACATAAAAGTGATACCATTTGCTAGAATACCTCTGGGAGAATTGCCTAATGTCCTTTGCCATCTTCATCTGGCTGGTGTTCTCAGTCACATGGATAATTCTTTGTTGTTATTGGAATTTCCTTGGCAATGCTACTGTACAGTTCTCTATATACAATATATCTGTTTCCCTTGCCAGTGTACAAACATGCTAGTTTCTTGCCAGAATGAAGATGGAAGTAACACTCTTGGTAGTCTTAAGCTGAAATGAACTGTGATCAAGATAATTATAGTATTTTTTGTGTGTTATTCTTCCATATATTTGAAAGAAATTACATTATTGTCACTTTTCTTAGGGGGAAATTTTTACAATAAGAAGAAAAATAGGCTAATCATCTTTTGCAGCATATAAAAATGCATAATAACTGTGGACAGCATGTCCTTGCTCTATGTTATAAAAATTTGAAGTTTAAGGCTATACCATACTTAGAATACACATTCCTATTCACAACATAAGACTCTTGTATTGTGTGTTGTGTAGGAGCCCAGTGTTGAGTTCAGATCACCTTCAGATTAATATTTTCAAACACGGGTTCCCAGTGGAAGGTGTTGAAGTTTTCTAATCCTTCTTGAAGAATTTGAGCACTACCACAACCCCTTTGCAGGGCTGTGGTCCCAGAAGAAATAATAGAATCTCAGTGTACGCACCTGTGCTCTGGAAGTAATTTAAACCTTTAAATCTTGTTTTCCTATAGAAACTGAGCAGGATGGCAGATTCTGGAACAGGGTAAATTTCAGATAGAATCTCCCCAGCTGGTTGATGTGTTCCCCAAATATTGACCTGTTCATAGTTGTAAAATGCTTTTTCCTCATCTGGTGTATCAACACCACTGAAATGGATGAATCTTAAGGTAGACACTGAAGGACCAAAGTCTCTCCCACTGCAAGAGGTGATTAAGTCCAAGACCACCTGAGGAATGTGAACATACTTAAGTCTAAGGGACCTGATGAAATGTATCCCTGAGTCCTGGGGGAATTGGTTGATTCAGTAGCCAAGCCACTCTCCAGGATATATGAAGAGTCATGGCAGTCAGGTGACATCCATGATGTCTGGAAAAAGGGAAACACTGCAATCAATTTTTTAAAAGGGTAGAAAGGAGAGCCCTGGGAACTACTGGCCTGTCAGCCTCTCATCTGTGCCTAGGAAGATCCATGCAGCAGATCCTCCTGGAAGTTATTTTAAGGTACATGAAGGATAAGGAGGTGATTTGAGACAGCCATCATTGCGTCACCAAGGGCAAGTCTTGCCAAACCAACCTGGTGGCCTCCTATGATAGCATGACTATATCAGTGGACAAGGGAAAGGTTATGGATGTCATGTATCTGGACTTCTGTAAGGCCTTCAATACAGTCTCCCACAACATCCTTCTCTCTAAACTGGAAACATATGGATTTGATGGGTGGAATGTTCAGTGGGTAAAGAATTGGTTTTATGATTACATCCAGAGTAGTGGCCAACAGCCCAATGTCTTGATGGGGTCAGTGACAAGTGTTGTCCCTCAGGGTCTGTACTGGGACTAGTACTGTTTAACATCATCAATAGCACAGACAGATTGAGTGCACCCTCAGCAAGTTTGCAGACAACACCAAACTGAGTGGTGCAGATGAGATGCCTGAGGGTGAGATACCTTCCAGAGGGACCTGGTCAAGCTCAAGAAGGGGGTCCATGTGAACCTCATGAAGTTCAACAAGGCCAAGCGCAAGTGAAGGCAATCTCAAGCACAAATACAGGATGGGGAATGAAGGGATTGAGAGCAGCCCTATGGAAAAGGACTTGGGGGTACTGATGGATGAACAGCTGGACATGGGTTAGCAGTTTGCACTCATAGCCCAGAAAGCCATCGATATCCTGGGCTGCATCAAAGGAAGCATGGCCAGCAGATCAGGGGAGGTGATTCTGCCCTCTAATCCACTTCTTCCACCCCTGGAACACTGTGTCCAGCTCTGGAGCCCTCAGAACAAGAAGGAAATGGACGTGTTGGAGTGGGTGCAGAGGAGGCCACAAAAATGATCAGTGGGGCAGAACATCACTCCTGTGAAGAAAGGTTGAGAAAGTCGGTGTTGTTCAGGTTGGACAAGTCTCCAAGGAAACATAGCAACTTTCCAGTACTTAAAAGAAGGTTTTAAGAAAGATGGGCACATATTTTTTAATCAGTCTCTGTTGCAATAGGACAGTGGTAAAGGATTTAAATTGAAAATAGGTTTAGACTACTATTTAGACTAAATTTCCTAAGTAAACCAGATTTCTTTTAAATGAGGGTGGTGAGGTACTGGCAGAAGTTTCTCACAGAAGTGGTGGACGTCCATCCTTGTAAACGTTCAAGGTCAGGTTTGATGTAGCTCTGAACAACTCAGTCTAATTGAAGATCTCCTTGCTTATTGCAAGGGGGTTGTACTAGATGGCCTTTAAAGGCACATTCCAGCCCAAACCGTTCTAATATTCTACGTGCCAAGAGTGAATTATTTTAAAAGATTAATTTAGCAGTTCTGCCCAAGTATTCCTTTTTCTTGCAAGAGAGTACAAGGGAAATTATAGTTATAGGTCATAAAATGGTAATGAAAAGTGCATGGTATTGATTGATACTAATATTTCACAAGTAACAAATACAGTAGTTACTTGCAGAATAAAACAGAATAGAAGAAAAGCCTAGCTCCTGCTATGACACCATATTCTGCTAGGTTGGTCAACATGTGGTAACAAATTACCTTATGCACCTCATAGGGAAAGGTGATGTTAAAGATGATGTTTGGCAGAAGAATAAAAAGAGTAACAAAATCCAAACTGTGTTTGAAATACCAAAACCCATGAAACTTGGTAATGAATCCTAGAAATAATGAAATTCCATTATGAATATTTAACAACAACCTAGATTAAGAAACAAGTTCTGTAAAGAGGAACAAAACAAAACAAAACAAAACAAACAAACAGGGAAAAAAAAAAGAAACAACCTTGAGAAACTTTCAAAATAAAATATTTAGAAAGTAATACCCACTAATACATATTTCTTGGCAATTCCTTATAAGGATTAAACAAAGTTTCTTATTATCTCAGTGAAGCTGTGTGTGTGTGAGAAAGTGGAGAAATAATATAAAGGTCCAGCTCTGTGGTCAAAAAAGTGAAAAAATGGTGTTGTTACTTAGACACAAAATCACAAGTAATAAATTAAAAACAGACAAATATGACGTTTTGCTATAAAAATCTGCATCCTATTCATCATAACAGACTCACCAAGAGTGATAGCTAAGTCCAGAATAACATAGAATATTAGCTATATTCCTCTTATAGATAAAGATTATTTTCATTATGTTACGAGTTACCTAATAATAATGGTGTGGGTTGTTGGTTTTTTTTTTTTTTTTCTTTTTTTTTTTTTTTT
>NW_010225044.1:11018-22178 GCF_000690775.1 Eurypyga helias
ACAACAAAACTCAAGTTATAAGTAGGTCTAAACCTACCTAGTCCCATTGAACTGTATTTGTAAGTGAAATTAGATTTGTCCTCTCTCTCTTTTCTGTAATGCTGACTTTAACCCTCTGTGGAACTTCTAGTGCATTCTTCTTTAACATAGATGTCTATATTTTAAAGAGCATACAAGAAATCACATATAGTAACTACAGCTGAGATATCTACCTTTCCCTAGAGATCAAGCAAATAAAAGCTTTGAATCAGTAATATCCTATTGCTAAGTATTGACAATATATTTTAGAACACAATCTCAGGACTATAATACACACACAAAAAAAAATGCACAAATGCACTCTGGAGTAAGTCACATTTAGGAAGAAAAGGTCTGATTTCCAGTGAAGACAGTAAATTAAAGCAAAAAATATTCTTGTCCAAAAGCTGTAGATTATACCAAGAGAGTGAGCAATCAGACTTTCTGGTTAGATTATTTGAATTTCAGCACATTTGTGAAACTGGGAAGAGAATGCAATACAGGTGTGTCGTTCTGAAAAATGTCATTCCAAAATCATAGAGTCATAGAATGGTTTGGGTTGGAAGGGCCTTAAAGACCATCTAGTTGCAACTCCCCTGCCATGGGCAGGGGCCACTCCCACCCACTACACCAGGTTCCTCATAGCCTCATCCAGCCTGGCGTTGAACACTTCCAGGATGGAGCATCCAGAACTTCTCTGGGTAACCTGTTCCAGTACTTCACCACTCTTTCAGTGAAGTATTTTTTCCTGATATCCAATCTAAATCGACCCACTTCCATTTTAAACCCATTACCCCTTCTCCTATCACTACAGGACCTTGTAAAAAGTCCTCCTTCAACTTTCTTGTAGGTCCCCCTCAGGTACTGGAAGGTTCTGTAAGGTTTCCCTGGAGTCTTCTGTTTTTCAGGCTGAACAGTCCCAAGTCTATCAACCTCTCCCCATATGAGACATGCTCCAGCCCTCTGATCATCCTTGTGGCTTCCTCTGGACTTGCTCCAACAAGTCGATAGCATGCTATGAAGCAGAGTACTGCAAGGGCTGGTTAAGAAGCATTTGCTAAAATACAGTTTCATCTCAAAAAACTCAAGTGCTTTTGATCTGTGTATTAATTCCACTTCTATAACATTACAACAGAGTAACAAAGTAATCAGCCAGTATTTAATTAGCTGTATTTGATTTAAATCTACATTCTTATTCATAAAACAAATTGATAACACACTTTTAATATTAGTCCTCATGAGACAGTAGTTTGCTGAGGCATAACCACTCAGCCTTCAAGAAGTGGCATTCTTCTAAGACTACCAGTTTCTAAGGCAAATAGCTAAAATTTTCTTTTCATGCTAGCCAAAAAATATCTTTGTGTCAGAGGTAACAGAAAAAGAAGAGGTCACTAAATATTTATCCCTTTTAAAACTGCCTCATCAAAATTTGTGATTGCCCCAGAGCCACTAATGAATATATCCTAACCTACAGATTTTGGGGGTATTGTTTTCTCTCTGTAAATGTGCTGGTAACAGAGGTTCAGAAATTCAGATTAAAAAATAAAATCAGGCCAAGCTATGTGATAAAGAATTGCAGAGTTCATTTTCAAAAAGACATCTAAGATCCTACGGTTGTACTGTTGTTGATTATGGGGGGTTTTGTCAGTCAGCTATTAATGTGAATTTTATCTACAGCTACCCTGTAATCTACAGAGCACCATTCTGAAAAAATAGCTTAAACCCCTTTGAAAGTTCAGTTTGATTATCTACACAACTTATGAAAATGGATTGCTAGGCCTAGGTTTCCCAAGTGTTTTGAAATGTCATCATGGGTGACAACTTATGACATGCTAAACCTGTCTTTTATCCTTTGATTCTCTCCCTCATCCCACCATCAGGTGAATGAGTGAGCAGCTGTGTGTTCCCTAGCTGTTGGCCAGGTTTAAACCACAACAAATATATTAAAAAAAAAAAAAAATTACAAGAATTTGTTCAAGGGGTGTTTGTCTAAACTGTCAGAAGACACAAATATTTTATGACTTTTTGACACCTGAATAACTATGAAAGAGCAAAAATGGGGAAAAAGAAATGTCCTGTGAAAAAGAAGAAATTATGTTAGAAAGTGAGGAGGTGGGGGAAAGAGCAAACCAGTCCTCTCTGTGTGCATCCAGAAAACTTTGCATAAGGTCATGCTTTTATAGCTCCATGCTGACATTCAGCTGCCTACCAGCTTGATGGAGCTCTTAGGAGTTAAAAGTTCCTTTCCTCATCTGTGCTTTCTTCATCTGCTCCTGACACACTGCTGTGGGGTGAACATTGAAGATTTTCATGTGGTAAATGACTAGCTTATGATATACCTAAGGACATAGTTTATCTGGGATAACCAAATTGCCTCAACATTTCTAACTGTGAAAAATATATTCAGGGTGCACTAATGTGTGTATCAATTTTTCTTGATGTGCTGCAAATCCACTTGATAACAATAATCTCACTATCATCTTGGTCAGATGAGCTGCCATTTCCCATAATTAAAAAAACCTCTAAAATCCTTGCCCCTTGCCTGCAAGCCCAGAACCTGCCATACTGTAAATGAGCCTTTTGGTTTTCTGAACGCATCTGTTGCCCTTATCATGTTAAAACTTATTCCAATTCACTAGCATGATTTTAAATTAACTAAAATGATAGTCATAATGACAAAAATTTAACAGAGCTCAAAACCACAGATATTATCATCATGATGCAACTGTGTCATGTTCATCAGTGCTTTATCTGTTTCATAACCTCTATGTGCTAATTAAGAACAAGCTCTAGTAGTTTCAATAACGCAAATGTACTATGCATACTGCCTCTTCAACCTGATTCCTAGCTTGAAAATGTTCCCTCTTCTTTTGTTACTCTGTTTTGTTGGTTTTATTCTTCTTGTTTGTTCACTGATTTCTTCATCTGGGGCGTGGGAGTGTGTGGAGGGATGTTTTCTTTTGGCTGGTTGTTTTTTTTTTTTTAATACTTCTTAGTACCTATCTATCACAGTGACTTTGAGTAGTCAAATGTGATTTTGATTTGCTTAGTTTTTATAACTCTTTTCCTCTGTGTTAAAATCATTGTTTTCTGAACATCTTAGGAAAGGTTTGCCTTACAAAGAAACAGATATACATCTAAGCATATTTATGTATATAAACTTACTTACATTTCTATACATTTGTTGCTTTCGTGTTTGGCTTTGTAAATGTGCCCAACATCTAGTGAAGTCACCAGTAAACTCATATATATGAAGGCCTGAGTTGAATTTAACATGAAAAACAGCTGAGTGGAATGAATGTCCTAATCCTTTTTATAAACACAGTTGCTGCAAAACATAGCTGATTTCAAAGAGAAAGATAAAATAAATTTCAGCTGGCTTACATAAAAAGGCTAGGAAAGTGTTTAAGGTTTGTAGAATAATGATTTTTGTCATTTTAAAATTATACAGTTTAAAAAAAAATTGAGATTTCATTCTTTTTCTTTTTTTTTTGTACAATGTTAAATTATGTTATCTAGAAAAATCTTACACTTATTATTTCCAAAACTATATTGTTAAGGTGTTTTTCCCTTTTGTCACTGTTTACAACTGACATTTCTTTGTATCTGGAATTTTTATGTTATATTTGCTTTTTCTAGACATAATCATGTAGGTGGAGATTACTCAACATTTAGCAGCCCATTATTTAGAAACACACTTTATATAATCAGAGAGAAGCACCTTTATGTCAGAAGTCACATGCACAATGAGCACATGGACAAAGAACTGGTGAGTAAGGAACTGGTGAAAAGCTGACCTAGGAACAAAGATGATATTGTTTGTTCTGAGCATAACCTAGTGTTAATCTAATCTCATGTCAATTTGAAGTTCATCAGATGTGGCCCTAGTGAGGCCACATCTGGAGTATTGTGTCCAGTCCTGGGGCCCCAATTCAGGAAAGACAGGGAACTACTGGAATGAGTACAGCAGAGAGCTACAGTGATGATCAGAGGAATGAAGCACCTCTCTTCTGAGGAAATGATGAGACCTGAGTCTGTTTAACCTGGAGAAGACTAAGAAGGGATCTTATCAATGCTTATACATATCGGAAGGGCAGGTGCCCAGAGACAGGACAAGGGGCATTGGGCACACACTGGAATGCAGGAAATTCCATCTCAACATGAGGGAAAACCTTTTTACTTTGAGGGTGCCAGAGCACTGGAATAGGCTGCCCAGAGAAGTTATGGAAACTCCTGCTCTGGAGACTTTCCCAAGTCACCTGCAAGCCTTCCTGTCCAACCTGCTCTAAGTGAACCAGCTTTGGCAGAGGTAGTTGGACTAGAATGTGTCCAAAGGTCCCTTCCAATCCCTAGCATGCTGTGATTCTAAAGAGTACAACAAATGACATGTGACCACAATGTGAATCAACTGTCTGTCATGACTGTGACTGGACAGAATAAGTTAATTATGGTTTTATGCAGAATGAATGATGGGGTGGGGGAGCAGAATGGTGAAAACTATTAACATGACAAAATTTTGTGCTTCTAAATTTCAGAATTAATTTTATATTTATGCAATGTTGATGTCTCCAACTCTTTCACATTTGTATGCCCAAACTCAACGTACCCACTGAATTACCTGCTATGCCTTTTTCTCCATAAGTATCCTTCTTTTGACACCCTGGAATGTAACTACTGAACAATCACCGTCAAAATCTTCAGGGACTCTGTAACTGTGGATAGTTTCTAAACGCCCTTTAATTCTGAGTTTTATCAACTTACATGTTCTTAATATTTCTTCTCAAGGACCATGCAATCATACCTTTCTATCATTCATGTCTTCCCATATATGCATTTTATAGTTTCTGTAGTCATCTTGTCTCACTATTATTTCTTTGTTAGACACCAGAAATCAGCTTTTATATTATGAATCAATCTCTACTACTTTTTAAGTTCCAACATCCAAGATAAAAATTACAACATGTAAATAATCTCACCAATAACTGGCAATCTAATAAGTAATAATTTTAGTACATTTCATTGTGGAGTATTTTGAAGAAAGCTGTTGCTTAGAAAAAGGGTAATCATGATGATTATGAAGAGGACATTTTGTCAGGCTAATTTAACTACGATAGTCAAAATTATGGATAAAAAAATTAAATTAAAATAAATGTTAAAATTAAAAAGGATCATTAAATGACAGATTAAGTTTAACATGCACAGCTGTTAATATGTTAAAAAGTGAGAGAAATCACATACACAGAAATACATGTACAATATAACTATCAGAGACAAATATATTTCATCAAATTCATGACACTCCGAAATTACCACCAGGATAACAAGTTAATGTAGTTTATATAATAATTGGCTACAGTAGAACATAACTGAGGTTAGAAGAATTGTTAACACTATGGAAAGGTAAAGGAGGAATAACCTACCTACTATAAGAAAATCGGACACTTACCAGGTACAAATTCTCTTCTCAACAATCCTTTTTTTCCCAGTGTTAAATATCTTACACTGGAAAATTGGGATTTTTTTTTCATATTCTGCAACTAAGTACTGAGTCCTACACTACTCAGACATGATGAATAATAAATAAATCAGTCCTTGGTCATCCTGGGTCAATAAAACTATTTTTGGAGTAAAATACAATTTGCTGTGAGAATTTGGCTGGTACATAGCTAGAGAATTGGTTTTAATTTGAATTACAAAGTAAAGCTTTTGTTGTAAGGTAAATCATACATCTCTACTGTACCCTAGAGAAATTAATATAGTCATATTAGTATTAATATAGTCCTATTAATATTGTGCTAAAAATTAAAAGTATCCTTTGGGATAAATCTATTTCAGGCTTCACTCAAGTCCTCAGAAATTTCTTTTATTTTCTCTTACTTGTTCTGAGAAAATGTTAAGCATAGTTAAAATACTGACAAAGATAACTGGCTCTCAAACATGAATTTACTTTAATATCATAGATGTCATTCATATCTATGTTGTAACATTGATATCCTATGTGTGATACTGTAAAGATTAGTTTTACATGAATATAAACTTACAGCAAAATTCAGACACACATCTTGCAATAACCTGAAACCTGAACTTAAATTGAAATGAGGAAGAAAAGCAATTTTGGAAGCTAGCAAAAAAATTAAAACCCAAACCAAACAAACTTTAACTCTTGAGATAAGCTGGTTGAATTTGGAATCTGCTGTGGAAATATGTATGTACATAGAGGATTCTCTGATCCTTTCCTCCACTACAAGCACTGCTGCTGTTGACCCAATTCATTAATTTTCGTCTCTATTCAACTACAAGCAGTGCATATCAAAAAGCTTGGCTGCTGCTTAGTTCATATAGTGGTAACACAGAACTATTTAGGTTGTATGTTTTTTACATTGGTGTCCATAAACACTCCAATTTTTTTCAGCTACTTTCATACTTACAAGTTGATCCAGTGAACCACAGTGAAATGACAGCATTGGTTTACGGAGCAGTGTGAAACAACACTAAAATCTGTAGTAAGGTTGAAGAAATTAAAATGAACTGGCATATTTCTTCTATCTAAACATTAAAACAGTAAAATAAAAGAAACCATCAACGCAAATCCTACTTTTTTTTTTTTTTAATAGAGTGTTGTCACTATAGATTACTTAATATATTAGTTTTCATTGTAATTCAGTAACATAGAATGGTTTAGGTTGGAAGGGACCTTGATGATAATTTATTTCCAACCCCCCTGCCATGGGAAGGGACATCTTCCACTAGACCAGGTTGCTCAAAGCCTCATCCAGCCTGGCCTTGAACACTTCCAGGCCAGGGGTGGCCACAGCTTCTCTGGGCAACCTGTTCCAGTGTCTCACCTCACTGTCTGGGAAGAACTTTTTCCTGATATGTAATCCAACTCTACCTGCTTTCAATTTAAACCCATTACCCCTTGTCCTGTCAGTACTAGCTTTCAGAAAAACTCCCCCTGTAGTTTCCTTGTAGGACCCTTCATGTACTGGAAGGTGCGGTAAGGTCTCCCCGTAGCCTTCTCTTCTCGAGGCTGAACAAGCCCAACTCTCTCAGCCTGTCCCCATAGCAGAGGGGCTCCAGCCTTCAGAGCATCTTCATGGCCTCCTCTGGACTCACTCCAACCAGTCAATATCCTTCTTATGTCGGGGCCCCAGAGCTGGACACAGCACTCCAGGTGGGGTCTCATGAGAGCAGAGTAGAGAGGGAGAATCCACTCCCTCAACATGCTGGCCATTAGGGTTGCCCTGACCCAGATGCAAGACCTTGCACTTGGCCTTTTTGAATTCCATGAGTTTGGCACAGGCCCACCTCTCCAGCCTGTCCAGGTTCCTCTGGATGGCACCCCTTCCCTCCAACATATTGACTGTGCCACACATCGTGGTGTCATTGGCAAATTTGCTGAGAGTGCACTCAATCCCAACATCCATGCCACTGACAAAGATGTTAAGCAGCACTGGTCCCAATAACGATCCCTGAGGAATGTCCCTCATCACTGGTCTACACTCAGACATTGAGCCATTGTACCACAACTCTCTGAATCCAACCACCCAGCCAGTTCATTATCCACTGAGTGGTCCATCTGTGAAACCCATGCCTCTCTAGTTTAGAGACAAGGAAGTAATTTGGGATGGTGTGAAAGGCTTCGCACAAGTCCAGGTACATGACCTCGGTTGCCCTTCCTTGATTCATCAAAGTTGTGACCTCATCTTAGTGAGCTATCATATTCATCATGCATGTTCTGCCCTTGGTGAAGGCATGCGGGCTGTCACCAATCACCTGCTTGTTTTCCACGTGCCTTAGCATGGTTTCCAGGAAGAGCTGCTCCATAATCTTTCAGGCACAGAGGTGACACTGACTGGCCTCCTGTTGCCTGTTGTGTTGTGGATCGTGGCAATTATGTAATGGCAATTACCTATCTTTGCACACACAGGTACATTACTTGAATCAGCAATGCACTATTTTTTGTTATTCTCCTAAAAATAACCTTTTTTTTTTAAGAATATGTATATCTAATTATCAAATTGCAACAACAACAAAAAAAATTAAATCCATATCAGAAATATTGAAGGATCCATGCTCTACTCTAAGAAATCTATTATCATTAAAGGGCATATGTTTTCCACTTTTAACTGAAATATGTGATGGTCAGTTGTAAGAGGTTCCAAACTGAATAATGAGATTTCCGGACAGAGGCAACTAAAAGAGAAGTTACTTAGCATAGCAGAACAGTATTTCCTTTAACTTAAAAAAAGGGCAGTATTTTTCTTTGTCTTCAGTTCCTGCTTTAAAATGGCTACCATCTGTTTATTTCTGATCTGCAGTTTCAATTCTGGAACATGATTCTGGAACAAGTAATCAAACTAGATCACTGTGTCTGTAGAGTTGCTGTGAAAAAGGTTTTGTACTTATATAGTTATTGGGGAGTTTTCAGTCTAAACGACTTGTCAAATTCCCCGTAAAGTCTATGCAAATGCTATAGTTGTTGCAGCTATACATTTTGAACTATCCCAATTCATAATTCAGGAGAAATATCAGTGAAGCAAAAAAACTGAAAAAGGCTTAGAAATATAATGAATAAAAACTATTTATTAACGACAAAAACTACCTCAAATAAATTACATTTACAGATCTTAAAACAGCCAAGTCCTTAATACTTTTTTTCCTTTCAGTCCCTATCAAGCTTGTGCATCCCAGATGCACACTGAAATCATCCTATCTCAGTCTGTGAAGCCATTTAGCTCTTATTCACAAGTTTCAGGGCTGGGAGAGAGTTTTAGCACTACCTTGTCTAATCTGTTACCTAAGCTATATCATAAAACGTCTGAAATATTTTGTTTGAACTGCAGCACATCTTCTGGTAATGTTCAGTCTTGACTTCAGAAAGTGCAGGTCAGTAAAATTTATGACAATCCTTGGCAGGTAATTGTCATAACATTCAGCATTAGCAATATGAATTCTGCCAACCTGGTCTAATATTCTGACTGTAATTCTATGCTATATATGCTTTGTCAAAGTCCAGTAAAAAAGAAACAAACAAACAAAATCTAAAATTCTTTTCTCATTTGAGGGAGAAAAATTGCACATAAATTTTACATCTTTCATCTTGATTTTTTCATTGCTGCAATATTAACATTTACTCAAAAAACATGTCCTGCATGCCTAGGTACATTGAAGATAAGTGTTCAAACCTCCAAACTTGCAACCCAAAGACAATAAAAGTATGAGTATGATGACAATAGTCTGAAGTATAGAGAAGATGATAGGTAGAAATTTTTAAATTTTATTGAAGCAGTGAATTCTTCAGCATTTTTCCAGTGCTAAGCAATAAAATAAAGGGTCACCCTATGCGAGCACCGCAGCTTTTACTACACACTCCCTTGTCTAACTCATCACTGCTGATACAAGAATGAAGAGCGTAAGAAATCAAGGAAAGCCTTAAAGTTTAAGCTATGTTTGTAAAAGTCTGAAAGCTAATATAGTGAGAGTCACATACTAGAAGAGGAATCTGCTTTGCCTAATACACTGTTCTAATAGTTAGCTTTCTCATTTATACAGATATTCAAAGCTGGACATTTACATAAACTTCCCATGTCTTCCCTGTTAACTGTGTATTCACACCGTATCAACCTGTACTCTGTCTGAGGTGGTGTGGAAAGAAAGGTATGAAAGAAATCCCATCCTGAGAGCTAAGGAATGTTTTAATGAAAAGAAATTTTGTTTGCATTAAGACACTAAGAAATTTTTATCAGCTCTGTTTTCAACAAACAGTTATCCCTATGTCCTATATATACTACATGAATATTATACATTAATAATTCTATAAATATCTGCAGGAATTATTAGAAAAGAGAAAATATATTTCAAATATTATTTCTCACAGAAGATCAAAATAGAAAAAAACCCCAGCAATACCATAGAAAGAAAACCGAGGTGATGACATGGAAGAAAGGTGACAGAGTGAGATGCTGTATCAGCCTATTTGTGACACCTGTGCTCTTGCCTTTGCACCTAGGCATGGAGATGTCAGAGTTGTGCTGAAATGCCATCAGGTAGAGATACTGTCATTCATGCCTTTGCCAGAACCCTGTCAGCAAGTCAGCAGCTGCCGTGATGGTCTGATGACCCTGTTGCCAACAGCAGAGAACTCTTCCTTTTTCACATCTGACATTAGTTAAAGCTGACAACAGATTAAATAACAGCTCATCGCTGCTTGAACCTGAGCTGCAGAGTAATTAGAAGTTCACAGTTACACTCTCAGTTGATCATGAATGAGGCAAGGAGGGAGACTTCAGCATAATAGATGGGATCTGTGAGAGATTCACTTTGTGATGGAGAGGCTTGCTTTGGTTTTCCCTTTGAACTGCTGGGTATGCCTGGGTGTTCAGGGCCTGATAAAGGATCCACTGATACTCTTGAATGTCTGGAAAATAAAATCTACCACATGCTGTCCCTGGGTGTGTGGGAGTAGAAGAGGAAAGTGAGGAGGCACCTTAGGGCTTCTTGATACTTGCTTCTTGCAAAATGCTCCACATCCTTTTCTCTCTAAGCAAGAAACTAATCCTTTTACATATTCTTTTGTTTATAATAGAATTCACTGCCAGTGTGCAAACACAGATGATATTTTATATAAATTGTAAATAATTTATATGTATATGATATTGTGACTATGGAAACACACCAACAAAATTAAACGACTACAGAGACTGACATACAGCACCATAGATACATACAAAGAACCATACTTTGGGTGTATACATAACATTCACCTCATCATCAAAAAGCCTTCTGTGGCCTGTTAATTAAATTGGAAAAGATAACAGAAAAAAATTATGCACAATAAACCAGAGAGTGAAATCCATGCTGGCTTCACTGAATTAATTTCTCTGTGAACATAAACTTTAAAATTTTCAAAGTCTGTTTGCAGCATTTTTTCTTATTTGCATGTATTTGATTGTAAATTTCTTAAACACTGTGACAGTTTTATTATAAAGCTATGATACAAAAATAATGAAAAAATAAATTAGAAGTTTGAATAAATGAAAGATTAGAATGATTTTCATAGCATCTTTTTAATATAGGCCTTGAACAATCACCACAAGCTATATGTAATAACTTCCATCTTTAAAGTGAGAGTCTATATTC
>NW_010225045.1:0-9624 GCF_000690775.1 Eurypyga helias
TGCTTGCTTTAAGTGGCTTCAGTAAGCAGTAATACTAGTTTTTCATAGTATTTTGTGTGAAGGCATTTGAAGGACAAATGATTGTGGCCTGTTTCACTAAGCCCAAATGTATTCTGGGGTTTAACAGTGATGTCTTGCAGACAATGGACCTGGAACAGCAGTGTCTTTTGCTGGGGGGATTTGGAGCAACGAGAGGGGAACTCGGTTATTAAAAGGGTAAAAGAAAATAGACTGGAGAGTGGATGCTGTGTAGGTCCTATAGCGGAGATCTGTTGAAGATGGGGGACTGTAGAAAAATGAGAGAGAAAATCTGGGGAGAGTCTCAATCAAGAACAGTTTTTTGAGTGAAATGCTTGATCAACAAAATCTTAAATTTTACTTCGGGGGTCTCTTAAGTTTTAAGGAAAAAAAAAAACAACTAAAGAAAACTCTACCTCTTGCATTCAGTCAGGCCAGAAATACCACTGTGATCGTCACAGGGAAGCACCTTACCTGCCCTGAGGTATCCCATGAGAACACAGCTCTTCCCTTTGGCAAGTAATCTGATTCCCTTTGGAATAAATCTGATTTATTATATTTATGATATATTTACAAATCTGATAAATCTGGCCCTGTAAATCTGTATTTCTTCAGTGAAATGCCTCACTGTGGTAACTAAAAAGAACATTTTTCCATGTGATTTTTTTTGTGTGTGTGTGTGTGTGTGTGTAGTATTTTATTAATCATCACACCATTTTTTTCAGTTCATAACTCATAGTATTTTAGATGTGTGTCAGAGTCCCCCAGAAAAAAGCTTGTCTGTCTTCTTCCTAGTGAGTATTGTTTGGGTCCATTTACAGGGCTGGGAGGAGCGGAGAGAACCATTCATTTCAGAATCAGCTTTGGAGGGAGGAAAAAAGCTTCTTTCTAAAAATAATGTAAATTAATCCCGCTGCACAAGACCTATTAAGCGTATGTAATTTCTCTCTGAAGACATCTGTGTATAAAGAGTCAAGAACAATTATGCCCAGCTGGTGACCTGGCTGCATGGCAAAACTGTATAAAGAATAAAATTTTGTTTCGATAACCTGGCACTTTGGAGAAAGGGTAGCACAGTCAAACTGATGCAGAAATGACATCAGATCTTTCTTAGTTGTAGAAAGCAAAAAAAAGGAAAGAATCACAGGACTGTGGGGTAGTCCAGAAAATAATTTCTGCTCTATGAAACAGCTGTTACTATGGTGTCTTTCAGCTACAATCACTGTAATTTCAGCTGCAGTGGAGGATGAAAATTAATGCTAATGGCTAGGAATATTTTTTTTTTAATCAAGAGTGCAGGATAGCCTCAATTACCAAGGAAAATACAAAGTTTGTCTTCCAACTACTAGTAATTACCACAGGCTTTTTAATTTGTGCTCTGCTGTTAAGTATCGCTTATTTTAAATTGTGTGTATTTCCGCTTTTTTCCTCAATAAATAAGCCAGACAAAATCAGCTAACCAGTAATTTAGTCAAATCGTCCCGTTGGTTGTATACTGTTAGGCAGATAGATCTCACATATCCACTGGACTATGGTATGGCACAGCAACTGATTTATTTTCTAAATTTTGTCTTAATATCTTGAGTGAACAACTGGGCAATTACTAGATAAAGAAAAAACAATTCTGCATAAGCATGACATTGTCGGGCCGTGTCCACATTCTGGTCTGGCAGCATTTATAGAGAGATGAGGGTGAAGGCAGGAGGGAGTGAGACTATGAAGAGGACTGGAGGTCATGAGGTCCGGAGTGGAAGGTAGAAAGTTGTTCCTGTCTGCTGTGGATGCTGGAGGAGCTGACAGCCCAGGCCAAAGGCTGGAGTTGCTCTAAAAGGCGTAAATTCTTCCACTGCCTCACGAGTGAAAACTGTCCGTCTCCTCCTGCATCGGACCTTGGCGCGTTGCGCAGGGAGTACAGGGGTCCTGCAGGTTTCTCCTGGATCTGACCTTGGCACGTCATGCAATGTGGACAGGGGCCCTGCAGGTTTCTTCAGGAAGAACGTAGTAGGGGCTGGAGTCGGCCTTGTGAATAAAGCAAAGTTGAGCCGCATCTACGATGTGAAAAGTCAGACCTCGGTGAAGTCAGATAAATAAGGAGGGAGCGTCTGAAGAGACGTGCCTGGACGTCTGTAGCGAGGTGACCAACAGGAGTGGCTGCAGGCTCTCTACAAACAAAGAGCTACTGGCAGATAGCATTGTTATTTAAAAACAAATCTCACAACTGTACTTTCTCCCTGTGTTAAGACGGCTAATTGCAATTAGATTCAGCACAGGGTCAGGGAAGCTCAAGTAAATTGCTGTGTTTCTTGACACCAGTTTGCATAAGGCGTGCTACTGCGGCATCCCCCCAGTCGTTTCATGGCATACTGGTTCAGAATGGCCCTTTGCTGAGTTCTTTATAAATCAAAGGGACAAAAGCTATTCCTCTCGTACCAGGGATGATGGAGCACAGACAGATTGGCTATGTAGAAAAACTACCTGCTTTACATGCATCCCAGACCTTGTAGGGTTTCAGTAACTACATCAGATTTGCTCTCTGAGGGTGACTGGCACAAAGTCTGGTGTAAGAAAGGCCAGATGGTTCACTAGCTGTGGTACTTGGTTGGCAAAGGAGGTGTAGGGTCTTGTACTACTGCTAATGATTTAATGTTAGTTGGTGATGTGGACACCAATATTTTTACCTTTTCTAGATTGATTTCCTTTTTTATCTCTTGTTTCCTTCCTCTATAGATGAGGTGAAAACATTGTTCCCTGTGTCATGGGGGTCTCTCATGAGAGTCACGTAAAGTCCTTGGCTTTAAAAATTTTTGGTTATACTTTTGCAATAAGTAAAACAAGCTGGTCCCATAGGCACTGTGATTCAAAAAGTTAATAACTTTGAAAAGATTTATATTCCTGTTATGGTTAGAGCAGTAAATCTGGACATGTTTTTTTTTTTCCAGATTTTTAATTTCCTAGCTGAGGTTTCAAAGGTAATGTTATACATTTGTCAGATTTTCTTGACATGGGAATAATGCGAGGTCCTGAAGTTGCAGATGCAATATTCTTTAAACTTCCTTCCTTCCAAGGAACTTGAAGAATTTCAGGTTCTTTGAGGACATTGGTTTTAAAATAGAGGCAAGGAATTCAGGCAAGTCAAGTGTACTTCAGCAAAATCAGAGGGTTTGGTTATTTTCTCTATTGGCAGAAATAATTGTGGTGGTTGTTGAAGCACTGTAGTTTATCAAAAGGGAGAAAATTATTGTTCCTGCCTAGAAATTTGGCTATTTAATGGGACAGTAAGTACAAAAAGTGCGGTGGGAAGAGTTGGCAGTGGGTATGAAGAACTGGAGAATTATCAGTGCAGCACTTTCTCATCTGCCTTCAGATAGGTATATCTGAAAGGAATACGAGTGGGTATCCAAGACCTTCAGCGTGGTGCAGTTACTTTAGAATATGCCTACAGACAATACATTTGTAAAATACTAAGGATAACACAGTAAAAAAGTCACAAATGAGATTATATTAATGATCATTTCCATAGTGATTTTGACATTACAAATACCATCATATCACACAAGTTACACTTGCTATAAGAACACTTTTAAATTTCATATATGTTTTCTAACTTTCCTCTATCTTCCAACAGTCTTCACAACAAGTTGCAGTAGCTGTGGACAGTGGTTTGTGTAGACAGGTGTTGGCCTTAGACTAGACCTAGGCAATACTGTAACAAAGCTCCATGGCTTACCTGTTTCTGCAAGGAAATCTTTCTGGGACTCAGCTAGTATGAATTATCCCCTTCACTAAAATCTTTTCTACCTTGTAACTATACACTTCCTTGGGAACAGAAACCTCGTAGACAATCACACTCTAGATGAAAAGACTCCCAATGTAATTTACAGCTGTGCTGAAACGCTCTGCAGGTAACTACTCTATACTGGGCAAATTTGTGCTTGCTGTAGTTCAGTTGAGCTGAGTCTGGTGACCAGAGCTCCATGCTGGTAAATCCCTTCTATGATTTTACATCTAAATCATTACTTATAATGTAAGTAGGAACAGGTGAATGAGAACTCTAAGAACGGAGTGAGAAACATTACCTTAAAATTAAGGAGATACCTGTTACATGAAGGAAAAACAAGGTTTGGTATACAGCTAACCTTGTTCCTAGGTAGTTCTCTTGCAGCAGACACTTGATCTGGGATATAAAACATTTGGTTGCACATGTGCACAAACTGAAAATGAAAGAAATATGTTAAAACAAAAGATGAAGTTATTGCCCCCTCTTTTTAACTGGAGTGCAATTGCTATTTTATCACTGAATTTGGAGTTGGTAGCTAGAATGTTAAAAAAGGTTGGATTTGGTTTCAGGGAATTTACTTTTTGTGGGTTTTTTAATTTATGAGGGCAATACTGTCAGTCTGATGACTATACTTTTAAAAATTAAAATATACAAGAATTATAGAGTTACAAGAATTTAGCCCTGCTTGAGCAGGGGTTTGGTCCAGATGATCTCCATAGGTCCCTCCAGCCTCAACCATTCTGTGATTCTGTGACAAAGTTAGGCATTTCTTCAAGCTATGTAAGCCAACGTGTATCCTGGTACATCCCTGTTCCCTCAGGAGATGAATAAGTAAGCAACATACATTTTAACATAAGAAGGGTATTTGATAGCTGCCTGTGCTGGGTTGACCCTGGCTGGAGGCTCAGTGCCCACCAAAGCCCCTCTGTCACTGCCCCCCTCAGCTGGTCTGTTCGTTACAGCTGAGAGTATCAGCAAAGGCTCAGGAGTCGAGACAAGGGCAAGGAAGGATCACTCACTGGTTATGGTCAGGGACAAAATAGACTCGACTCAGGGAAAATTAATTTAATTTGTTACCAATCAAATCAGAGCGGGGCAATGAGAAATAAAACCAAATCTTAAAATGCCTTCCCCTCCCTTCTTCCCTGGCTCAGCTTTGCTCCCCATTTCTCCACCTCCTCACCCCAGTGGGAGGGAAGAACTTCACTGACGTGAGTCCTTCCCAGGGGCTGCAGTTCTTCACGCACTGCTCCAGCGTGGGTCCCTCCCACTGGGTGCCATCCTTCAGGAACAGCCTGCTCCAGCCTGGGTCCCACATGGAGTCCCAAGCCCTGACAGCAAACCTGCTCCAGCCTGGGCTCCTCTCTCCATGGGACCACAGGTCTTGCCAGGAGCCTGCTCTAGCGTTGGTCCCCTCTGGGGTCACAGCCTCCTTCAGGCATCCCCCTGCTCCAGCATGGGGTCCTCCCTGGGCTGCAGGCGGGTCTCTGCTGCCCCGTGACCCTCCATGGCTGCAGGGCACAGCCTGCCCTCCCACCACGGGCTGCCAGGGGATCTCTGCTCCCGTGCCTGGAGCACCTCCTGCCCCTCCTTCTCCACTGACCTGGGTGTCTGCAGGGTTGTTCCTCACTCTGTCTTTCTGGCTGCAGTTTCTGATGTTGTCCTCCTCCTTCTCAAACACATTATCTCAGAGGTTCCACCCTCATCACTGATGGGCTGGGCCTCGGCAAGCAGTGGGTCCATCTTGGAGCTGGCTGGCATTGGCTCTGTCAGACATGGGGGAAGCTTCCAGCACCTGCTCACAGAAGCCACCCCTGTAGCCCACCCGCTACCACAAACCTTGCCACACACACCAAATGCACTTCCTATCATGGGTTTCCGAAATGTTTCCAGTGAATCACCTTCGAGTGAGGTTTGTCTTTTAAGAAAATAAATTCTGCAGAAAACACCTTCCTTAGAATACCTCAGAAAATAATAAAGAGTTTGAGGGTTGTGAATGTAATAATCCTGGTGTTTCAGCAAGAGAAGTTTTTCCCCTTCATCGTATTAACAGAACCTGTGGCTTCTTCAGTTAATTGTTTTAAAGGGAAGGTTTTAATGGATAAAGCCCCCTTTCTAACCTTTTTTGTTGCTTCCTTCTTTGTTTTTTTTTAAAGAGGGCTGCAGGTCTCCCCCGTAACACTGCACCGAGCCTGGGTGGGGTATGCAGAGGCTCTCTGCTGGGAAGTATGGCTGGATCCCGAGAACCCCACTCTGGATAGGAGGGAAATCAGCAAGCAGAGGAAAGCAAGCTGTGAGGAGGAGGATTTTACTAGCGTGTAGACTTAGTTTTGATTGAATTATGCACTAATTAATGTTAACAAAAATGTAAGATGAATGTTATATCCAGCTGAAGGATAGGATTCCATGAGTTAATCGACAAAGAGCAATATTTCTTCTTTTTTTTTGGATAACTGCATGGCAAATGCATTTGTTTTAGATAATAGTTTCTGGTTTCCATGGGGATTGTCTTTCTGCTTGTTAAAGGTATTATTAAGAATCTTTCACATTATTTGAATTATTGCTAAGAGATTTTATTTCAAAACAATCTTTGCTGTTGATGCCTGCATCAACACTTTGTGAAATCCAGGGAGGGTACAACGTGGAAGAGAAGCCAAATTTTTTTACTGCTTTGACTGAGACTAACCCACTCTGGTAACATTTCATGCTCGGAGAATGTTGCTCCTTGCAGCTACAGTGAACTTGAAACACTATAAAAGCATAAAGGGCGTCTGGGCAGCAAGCTGTCTTGGACTATTCTTGTATTTATGTCCGTGCAACTGTATTTATCTCTGTGCAACTTCATGTACAGTGTCGCTGCTTATCAGGGATACTTCACAATTGAAAAAAATGTAGGGGATGACTGGAAACAACCATCCTTTCAAGCTGAATACAGTGGAATTGGTATGTGGTACATGGAGATTTTATTGAGTATCGATACTTAGGATAATATAAGAGGGTGAAATGAACCTTGTTTGTCCTTGTTTGGCAGGCTTTATGCATGTGTGTCTAATGTGAAAAGAGCTGCTTCTCATGCAGTGGTTACCTTTAGTATTTCCTATCCCTCTTTTTACTTGGAGAAATTTTTGAAGGCACAGACAAGCTGGGTACTTACCTCCTGCTTATTCAGTCTGTGTCCGGGCAAGGTTGTCAGCTAACATCCGGTGTAGTAAGGGGTTTATGTAGACGTAGCTCCTTCTCTGGAAAGGCCGAAGGTATGCTTTTCCTTTCCAAATGAAAAACACTTCTTCATTTAGTGGTGGAATTCTGTGCAGCCAGTACAGGATATGCTTTGTCATATGGGGTCGTTTGTAAGTGACACTCGGGTCCGAAGCAGTACTGACTTAAGGAAACAGCAAGTTGCTACGTTTTCCAGCTGTTTGTTCGCTTTACCTTTCCCTGGGTTTCTTGCAGCTAGCCAGTACAATTCCATGTAATTTATGACATTTCAATCCTAGGTTATGCAGCTCTAGACCAGTTATCCAGCAGACGCACCCCAAAAACTAACCCATGGTTGAAAATGACAGCTTTGCCTATTGTGAGGGCGTGCAGCGGCCTAGCACAGTTGTAAGCCAAGGAGAATACTGGTGTTAGACTGATGCCTTTCACGGGTTCCGCAGTGAATGACTAATACATACAGAACAGAAAAGTGCCTCTAGACATTGTGAAAGGATTCAGAGCGCAATTTGCTATAATGCTTGTTGAATTACCTTGTTGCCTGGAACGTTGCCTGGATCCTCCCCCATGGAAAGGAGTTGCTGGGGAAAGGTGAGGAGCAGTGAAATGGGAAATGCATGCAGTTTTGTTTGAAGCTTCTTAATATTTAATGCCGTACAAAGTTTCTTGTGTGATATTTGCTCTGAGTGGGTGGTGTTGTGGTTTAGGCCCAAACGGCAACAAAGCACCATGGAGCTGCTCGCTCACTTCTCCCCAGAGTGGGATGTGGAAGAGAAAAAGGCTCATGGGTTGAGACAAGGACACATCGGGATCGCTCACCAGCTAGGGTCATGGGCAAAACAGACTCGATTTTGGGGGGGGGGAAATCACTTTAATTAGTTACCAACCAAATTAGAGTAGGATAATGAGATATAAATGGGAGATTTACTTTTTTCCACTTTAATTTAGGATCTCCAGCTCCAGAGCTAATTTCATTTCCTTGTGACTCTGTGATGTATAAATGACAATATGACATAATTTTTAGAAGTAATTCAAGAGCTGAGAATCTTGAGTCTTGAATGAAGCTCCTCTGTAGGACCCTGAAGAATAGCTCAGGATTTCTCTAGCAACCTCTGAAGTATTAATGAAAAAACTTCTCTTTTTCCATTCTTCATTTATACTCATTCTATTGGAAGTAAAACTTGCCTTGGAAATAGGGTTATAAAATCAATGCAATTCAAACTAGATGAAAGATTTAAATTATTAATCACCTCCCCCCCCCCCCCCCTATCCCCTACTCCAGGGCATTGTAATAATATGTTATTACTATGTGAGAAGTACTTCTTTAATAACTGCAGAGGTAGAGCTATTTTTGAAAGCGAGTGGTTTGATTGACTGTGTATCTCCTAGCAACTTAGGAAGCTTTAAATACAACTGATTGAATACTGCCTGTGGAATACAGTGCGAAGCCCAGAGCACCTGCCAAAACCAGATGATGATTCCATTCTTTAAAACACATCAGATAGTACATACATAACTCAATGTTTTGTCAGCTACCAAAAAGGAATTTGCATAAGATACCTGATAATATATATAGAAAATTAAATTCAAAATGATATTCCAGTACTGCAGACCTAAATACTACGTACCTCTATGTAGATTTTAAAGTTAATACTGCACGCTTTTATTGAAACAGTGCACTGTTCTACCAAGAAGCTAAACTTGACCTTCTGGTACTTCTTGGTACTTGTCGCTTGTCCATATGAACAAGAATATGATCTTACTGGCATTTTGTGTGGGCAACCGTAGGAAAGCTAAACTTGGTGAATAAAACCTTGGGCTGTTTATTGGTTAGGGGAAAACTCTAGCCAGAGAATAGTAGTGTCAACAAAGAGAATTGTGGAGGACTTCCTATCTCAGTCAGCAGCTTAAGATGCTGTTTTCTCTCACTGTATATATTTGTAGATACCCTACAAAACCCACTAACAAATCTGACTGCCTCATTAGATTAGATATCAGGACGAAGTTCTTCCCGGAGAGGGTGGTGAAGCACTGGAACAGGTTGCCCAGAGAAGCTGTGGATGCTCCATCCCTGGCTGTCTTTGATCAACGAGACTTTAAGCAACCTGGTCTAGCGGAAGGTGTCCCTGCCCTTTGCAGGGGATTGGAACTAGATGATCTTTAAGGTCCCTTCCAACCCAAACCACTCTAGGATTCTATGATTAATCAATTCCAATTCAACTCAAAAGAGCTTCTGGTAAATGCCAGCAATGTATGGTATCAACAACATGTGGATATTGGTATAATCTGCAGTAAGAAAAACTTCCTGAAGGTAGGAAGCTAAACTCTGCTTTGCATGCTGTCCAGCTGCGGCAGAGTAAATGGAATTGTCTCATCAACCGGTATTTTTATGTGGGTAGGTGTGCTTTGGTTGATCTGGTGGTACTTCTCAGTACGTCTCCAGGAGAAATAAAACAGAGGAAGATCATATTGTAATAAGATGCTACTGGCCTTTGACGTGGAATTATTGCTAATGCCAAACAGCTAGCTCATGCACGAGATACGCCCCGAGCACAGCTGCCTAATTTGGCTACTACTGAGAATTTCACTAATTCATAGAATCATAGAATGGT
>NW_010225046.1:0-1573 GCF_000690775.1 Eurypyga helias
CTTGTTCAGCCTGGAGAAGAGAAGCGTGAGTGATTCACAAGAACAGCAGCCCTACAACTATGGTGTTCTGCAGTCATTAACAAAATACTTAGCTCCTCATTGGTGCTTTCAAGTCTTGGCTCAATTACAGTCCAATATTCAAATGTCTAGTCATTCCGTGTGATTTATTTTTTATTTTGTGGGGTTTTTTTTGTCATCTTCAAGGTTGTACTAACACTATTTTAAAAAAGATATCACAGCTTTGGTGTCCTCTGTGAGCCCCAGTACAAAGATAAGGAGTATGACTTTCTTCTGGAATACATTTGCAGTACATAATCTGGATTGATACCAACAAATCAATGGAAAAGCATCAAAGGGGCCCTGAGTCAGATATAATTAAAATTATGCTACTTCAGGGCTAGAAACATCATCTATATTTCAATATATACAAATGTATTATTCCACTGTATAAATAAGCTAATTGAAGAAGAACCTTATCAGTAAAAAGAATCCCTCAATTTAATTATTTTTAAAACTGGAAGTTGTTTTACAAGTGAATCAGGATGAAAAACATGTTATACTGAGGACTTTCCAATATTGCTATTTACAAAGAAATTCCAAAATACATTGTTCTGAGTAGTTAAAGAAAGGGCCATTCCTCACTTCTGTAATGTTACTTTGACTTTTTAAATCAAAATGAAAAGTTTAACCATTCCCAAATCAAAACACTTCATTACAATTCAATTTAGCATTAACCTCTCTTGACAGTGTCGTGTAAGAGCTATAATTTATTTGCCTTATCCTCCTGCACAAAATGGGTTCTTTGGCCTCTGATAATGAACTGTGGTGATCCTTTGACTCTCTCAGGGTATCATTTGGTCCAACAACAATGGCAACAAAATCAGCAGCGCATCATGGGAATTCAGCACAGAACAAAGTTCAATACAAAGCAGAAGTTAAAGGATGAGGAAAGTGTATGTCTAAATCCAAGAATTAAGGACCTATTTGAAAAGCTATCAATTCCCATAACAGTTAGGCACAATCAGTATGGTAAAACAGTAAAGACGCATTGAGATTACTAAAACCCAAACTGCTGAGTGATTCTGATCAAATGTAACACTTCAATGACATTCAGAAAGGGAACCACTAGTAGTCTAGTAGTTGTTCAGTCAAAACAGGAGTATTCTGAACAGAATCACAGAATGGTTTGGGATGGAAGGGACCTTAAAGCCCATCTGGTTCCAACCCCCCTGCCATGGGCAGGGACACCTTGCACTAGACCAGGTTGCTCCAAGCCTCATCCAGCCTGGCCTTGAACACTTCCAGGGGTGTCAGGCACTACCTGCCACGTTGGCTGTCCCCAATCACCTACTTGTTCGCCATGTGCCTTAGCACGGTTTACAACAGGATCTGCTCCATGATCTTGCCAGGCACAGAGGTGAGACTGACTGGCCTGTAGTTCCCTGGATCCTCCATTGTTCCCTTTTTAAAGACGGGGGTTATGCTTCCCCTTTTCCAGCATGTGGGAACTTCACCAGACCACTACGACTCCTCGAATATGATGGATAGAGGTTTAGCAACCTCATCTGCTGAT
>NW_010225046.1:1870-37224 GCF_000690775.1 Eurypyga helias
TTCCTCAGGTCCTCCCCAACCTGATCCTCTCTAATCATGGGCAGCTCTCTATTCTCCAAGTCTGTACCCTTGCCTTCCGCAACTCAAGGGATAAGGCTTGTGCCCTTGACAGTAAAAGGCAAGGCAAAAAAATAATTGATAACTAAAAATATATACTCTAATAATGAAAACAGGTATTTTTTTTAAAAATACTTTAATTATATTAATATATAATTTAAAATATATTCTCTAAGCAAGTCTGAAAAAGTGAAATGGCAAAAACTGTACCAATCCTCTGAAAGGCCAATAAAAATCACTAAAAATTGAAACTCACTGGCTTATTTTAATTTTACTTTTAAGTTACACACCTGAAGAGATCTGGTAGAAGTAAGATTGAAGGGTATAATTCAGAAAGTTAATAGATGAGATCTGATTGTAGCAAATCAAACATAAAATCTAAAAAACCCTAAGAAATTTAACTAACAAAAGAGCACCAGTTAAAAAGCTAATTTAAGACGTATGTGTTACTTAATCCACCAGAAACTGCACTATGCATTGTGGCATACACAAAATATAAACTAGCTCTATCCTGAACAAAGGTGTTTCTCTATGACTGTGTCTCACCTGTGATGATTGTCTGTCAGTTCCGATTAACTTCAACACAGGAAGGCGCTAAATTGAGGTTTTTAAAATGCATAGCTACAGGTGCATAAAATCCTATCCCTGGATAACGGTCTACATTCACTTACACTGTTAGATTACAACAGATCTGTTGGTACAAGATAGATTTCAGGGAGACATCATGCCTGAGAAATCCACATCTAATAAAACCTAACCCCAAACAAAATTATGGAACAGTTGATATGCAACCCAGTGGATGATTCAATTTAAGGAAATGCAATTAATCCTGCTTAGCTCAAGCAATGAGAAAGAATAATACAAAATAAAGAAGGCACAAGCTAAATTGAGTATAAGCAACTAATTGAAGGATCTTTAGCTACAGCCATAGAATTCTCATCACTGTGTCCTTCTAGCAAGAGAACAAAAGGATACATTCTTGGCCTTAGATTGTTTCACCTTTATTTGGTTAATTGGAAAAACCCCACATAATCCGCTCTCTGGTAAATGTCACAGACCCAGAAGAATCAAAAAGCATTCAACAACAACCTGGACAGTCCCTGAAAAAAAGGAATCTGGATAGCTTGGTAAGGTGCATACAGCCACATAATGCTGACTTTGATACAGCCCAATACAGCTGTACCGTCAGTGTCAAAGAATGATGACTACAGCCCAATAGATGCTGTCCTGCAAAGCAATGGTTCTTGAAAGACCTATTGTAATTCCAGTGGATAATCAGCCAGGACATGAGATTTTAGCAGAATCCAAATGGTCTAATACTCACAAATAAACAGAAAAAAAAAAAAAAAAAAAGGCTATCACACGAAGATATTCAGAATGCAGTATCCAACTTTTGACTAATCATGCAAAAAACCCCACCCCAGAAAAAAAACCAAAACCTCACACAAACAACAAGAGGATTCAGATATATTCCATGAGAATGGTTAAACACCAGAACAATATGCATGGGAGAATGCTTTATTTATCAAAAAGCTTAAGGTCAAGCCCTTGAGATCAACTATTGCTCTGCAGATGAAAAATTTTGCAATTGGTTCAGTCTACCAGACAAAGATATGAGATTAAATGGCTGGAAGATATATTAGAAACAGTCAGAAATAAGGTTCAATTTTGTAACAGTGCCAACACGAAGGCAAATAGAAGATTTTTCAACACCAACAATCTCAAAGATGAGGTGGTTTCTTTTTTCCTATCAGATCCGCACCAATACAAACAAAAATTAATTCATGAAGTCAGACTAGACAAGAACAATACTTCCTTCTGGCTGCATAATCCATTACGTGTATGCTCATGGCCATCAGTCTTGGCACCTTACATAAACAAATATTTCATTTAAAGATATTTTTATAACTAAGAGTTAGCTTTGGAAAAGTAACTTAGTATAACTGGTTTTACTTTAATAAAAAATAATCTTTGCCTGTATTGCAACTTACTTGAAATATTTTTCTTATATTTTTCCTTTCAGCTTACAAAATTAAACATAAGATACTCTTACAAATGTAATACTTCCTGAATTTATTTTTACTGCTAGTCATCTTTTCATGCTCATTTTTCATCAAAATATCATCTCTCATTTTTGACAAGACATAAAATATCAGCAATACAAACACAATTTCTTATTGTGATCCAATTTTTATTTTATCTAAATGAAAAATAAATTATTAAAAATTAAATAAAAAGTGGTACAGTAAGAATATTTCAGGCAGTATTACTCTGATCATAACATTCTTAGACTTAATTACATGCTGTTCCTTCCATGTCACTTTCACATATTATACTGCCTTATCCTCTCCATGGTTTATATGCTATTAATATTTAACTATCACTAGAGGATGTTTAAAGATCACACAGCTAGGAAATAACCATTCGTACAGCTACTACAGACTCAACTATACTTCAAATTAGAAAGCCCTTCTATCTAAGTAGCAAATCTACATACATCTTTGATAGATATAATATTTATTAACAATTGGGTTTAGATACTCTGAAACAGCTCAATTCAGTACCTTCTAATAATATTTAAAATGTTACCTAGAAGTAATCCTATTAATTTCACAAGTGTAGCATGAAACATGTCCTTGAATACCATGTTGAAAGCTAAACTTAAGCCTGCTGTGTTCTTACATATCACAAGATATTGGCCAGTTATTAAAATTACGTTTATAGATTCCAAAAAATGGTAGTATCTTTAAAAAAAAGACCATGATTCAAGATAGGATTAGCTTCTCTGTAAAGTTAAGATGAACCAACATACCTCCACTATCCTAAGAGAGGAGGATCATAGCATCAATTTCAGCTCTAGACACGCTACATCCTAGATATTCCATTTATTTAAAATGCTATGGAGCTTCCGCATGACCAAAAACGCATTTCAGTTTTTCTGACTAAACATGCAGTAACATTCCTCCACTTCTGCAGAGCTGTACTGCTTGTTTGTGAGTTGAGGGAGATGCTGCTGTCAGCCTGATTTACTGTTTGGTGTCTTTCCAATGCATATTAGCCGAATACACACTAACGAACCCATCACCCTCACCCTCAACACCCCTTCTGCTTTAAATGATCAAAGCACTTTCATTTGTTTCATTCTACTATAAATGTTTGTAGCTCCACTGTGCAGTTATGGCTTTGTATGCCAGTTCTGCTGTGCCAATGCTGCACTGGTGACAGAAGTTAAATGGAAGCCAGAGATGGAGCTCGTAATTCTGCTAAGTGCGTTGGAAGCTTCCAAAAGTGTTAAATCAATCAATATAAACAACAGGACTATATCCTAATTTCAGCAAGATATCATGCATCTGTTTATTTCCTCCAGAAAGTCTGTATTTGAAATGACCAGCTTCTCAAAAGTTGCTTTTAAAAACTTCAGTGACCTGTGAGCACACTGTAACTGGCATTTAGACCTGACGCCTTTCTAAAGCACCCATCCAGTCATCGAGCCAGCTCTTTTTCTAATAATTCCAAGCATAATTTACATTTGCCACAATACTGGCCATCAAAAATGAATGAACAATTTTCTCATGGCAGTATTTACAGCACAAGTAATGGCTAATCATATATAAAATCATATCTTTAACCAACTATACAGTGGCAGGTGATACAAAATTCCTTGGAAAAAAAGAGAAAATAAAATGAAGGATACAACAGACAGAATATTCAGAAGGAATCCATACTAATTGTGAGGTCGCAGTTTTGGATTCAAAGAACTAAACTTAAAGCTAGCTAAAAAGATAAAGAATAACATTTCAGCAACGCTGACATTGAATAGTCGCATGATAAAACATATACTTGGGAAAGACTTTATTGTCATTTGACTTTTTTTTTTTAAATTTGTTCTTTTACAATACCAGGCATATATACTTGCACTTGGCCTAAAACTGATGGAAAAGCATATTGTCTAAGGGTTTTGAGAATCATCTGGTCCCCAGGTTTAAAAACATTTACATTTCCTATCTGTGCAACACCGTAACAAATTCATGCAGTGGAAATACAGCACTAAAAACATTTTCCTTTCTTCTCCCAAACAAACATTTAAAGCAATCAGCATGACAGAAGGTGCACATTAGACAATGTTTCCACCACCACAAAATGCTATTGAAATAACAAGATCCAGATGTTAGACCAAAAAGAAGTTTACCATCCTCAGAAACCCCCAAATTGTGTCTGATGTTTCATAAAGAGTTTGACTAATTTGCTAATGTGCATTTTCTTGCTATGCAATAGAAAAAAAGCACACCTGTCAGGAAACCTGTTTTCCACATGCACCAGAATGACATCTGTAGCAGCTAGAGCATCAGGGAAATCCAGATACCATTAAATTATTTTGAACGTGTCTTGCTTTGTACAATTTCCTCTGGAAATCATCAAGGTGCAAAGAATAAGCATGCCTGATTTATTCACTTTTTTAAAGCATCTATAGTTAGACTGAGTGAAGGAAATTGCTGAGGCAGCTTTTTGAATAATAAATTCATAGATTGTTTTACATACTTTAGATTTTCATCTCTGACTTTAGAAAAAGTAAATTCCTAGGCAGAGCCACAGGGCTGGATAATCTGCATTCAGTACCACTTACGGTCATCTGCAACATATAGGGAATGGCATCTCTAGAGTTTTCCTCGTAAAACACTTTTTTATTGTCATTGTATAAAGTCCTGCATTAGAAATTTCATTCTCTATTACATCTGGTAGTGTAATTCTGACAATCTACTGATGAGTCCTATTTTCTCTACCAAAATCTGTCTTATTTCAGGTGAATTTTTCCAGTAATGCTTTACAATTTGCAATCTTCAGTTTTAAGGCCTGAGGAGGACAAAAAGAAAATACCAGCCTCAGTAATGATTAGCCAAAACTATACCTAGGAGTCAACTGCACAGAACATACAGGAAAATCTGGCTCTAATTAATCTTTTTATTTATGTAATACGCTTTTAATGAAACATTTTTATCACATTTTCTATTCATTGCAATTAAACCATGATCACTGCAGGCAGTAATAAACAAGACTAGATCTAGAGCTTATGGAGCTCTTAGGGAATGGAGAATAGAAGAAAGAAAGAAGATTACCCACACACATTGAAACCACTGGGAAAAAAAAAAATTGCTACAAGTAGATTCAACAGTAAAAAAAAAATAATGGTAAGAGCAGTGTCTCTTTCTTGACAAAGGAACCCTTTCAGTTGAGAGTCATGGAGCCCTGAAGCTTTCAGAGCTGCCTTCTTGCAGTGCTGCATTATATGCTTAATTGTCACTGTAACATAAGAGGGATTATTTCCGCCAAGATTGTATCTGATGACTGACATCTGCTTCTACGGAGATCTTCACAGCCAGATTCATCGGGTTTTTCTGTCACTGACATGTGAACAGACTTACTCCCCTCCCAAATGAGTCTGTATCACCTTTTTCTAATGTTTGGCGTTTTGGGGTTTGGAGTTTTTCAGATCTTTTTCCTCCCACAAATTCAGAACTTAAATGATGATAAATTACCTTCATTGTCCCTATATTGGAGGAAATACTATGAAATAGCTGAGGTCAACATTTAGAATCAATGCATGAGAAAATGATGCAAAAAGTGAAATGTATCTTTAAGTTAACCTAGGCACTGTTCAACTTGGGTTTTCAGTTTTTCGAAGGGGCAGAGTATGTTCAGATGATGTATCCTGGGTGATACGATGTTGCAGTCTATCAGTTTTCTGGGTGTAATGTGCACATACCTTGCTCTCAGCCTGAATCCAGAAATGTTTTATTTGAAAGTGAAATTTATGACTTCAGTGTAATATTTTAAACAAGAGATTTACCTCAGAACTATTGCAATGAACATTAATTAGTTACGGAGGAGATAAGAAAACGCATTTTGCATGATTGAACTGAGTCTGGCCAAGAGAAAGAAAACACTGAGTCCCTTGGTTAAGATCTCCATTAAACTCAAGCTCCCTTGCTCACATGAACTACCTGGATTTGTTAGCTCTTTAAGAGCTTGATGGCAGACCTCAGATACAGAGGATGATGAATACAGTAAAAGAATTCAAGAATGATATGTGATGAAGCAGTAAGAGGCCTGAAGTGTTAGAGCTCCTTTTGCAAAGAATACACGTAGGTTTTACAGTACGATGGCTCAGGCAATTCCAGGTAACATTCACTGTATTTTTGCAAATTCAATTCAACAACTGAAGAGTTGAGGAAAAAACGGAATCAAGCTGTAGCTTGCTTTCATCATTTCTTGCTGAATCAAAGATCACCCTTAAAAGACATCTAGTCTGAAGGAATTCAAAGGTTTGAACACACACCATTGTGTGCATGGGTAGTCAAGCATTGAGCTATTGTGCTGGTTTTGACTGGGATAGGGTTCATTTTCTCCACAGTAGCCAGTACAGGGCTGTGCTTTGGATTTGTGCAGGAAACAGTGTGGATACCACAGGGATGTTTTCGTTACTGCTGACCAGTGCTGACACAGAGCCAAGGCCTTTGCTGCCCCTCCCCCCCCCCCCCCAGCCAGTGGGCTGGGGGTGCACGAGGGTTGGGAGGGGACACAGCCAGGACAGCTGACCCCAGCTGACCAAAGGGATATTCCAGACATTTGGCATCATGCTCAGCCAATGAAGAAGGGGACATCCATTCAGAGTGATGGTGTTTGTCTCCCCAAGTAACCGTTCGGAGCCCTGCTTTCCTGGAGGGGGCTGAACAGCTGCCTGCCCATGGGAAGTGAGGAATGAATTCCTTGTTTTGCTTTGCTTGTGTGCAGCTTTTGCTTTACCTTTTAAACCGCATTTATTTTAACCCATGAGTTTCCTCACTTTTACCCTTCTGATTCTCTCCCCCAACCCACTAGGTCGGGAGTGAGCAAGTGGCTGTGTGGTGCTTAGTTGCCGGATGGGGTTAAACCACAACAGCTATCTATGACTTTCCTGCTTTTTTAGACACTGGCATCCTTCTCCGGATTTCCTCCTCAGAACTAACCTACCCACTCTAACGACAATAACGAGATGAAAGGGACAATGAAGTTTGCTGACTACAGAACGCAGGTGCGATACATCATCCCACAGTTGTGGCACATCACAGCGGTGTCATGAACACCAGAGGCCTGGCAGAGATACAGAAATCAGAGAGGAGGGTGAGGAGATGAGGACAGGTATCCTTGGTAGACTCCACATTCCCTCCAAACAGAATATGGGAGGTGCTTTGAAATTCCCGCTTTAAGGTCTGGACATAGCTGAGGTTGTGTTAGAAAGTGTAAGAGTTCCCCTCACTGATCTTAACATTTCATTATCAAAGTTTGGGGGACTTAAGTTGTTTAGATCTTTTTTAAAGTCTTTTAAAACTCTACAGATCAACAACCAACTGGAAAGCAAAAAAAAATTCTTGAACTTTACACTTACTTACAGCAATACAATAATAAAGACATCAGTTACACAAAAGGTGACAATTCACAGCTAACTAGGAGGAGAGTCAAGACCCCACTGAAAGGTCAAGAAAAAGTGGCAACTTACTAATATGCCACTCTGAACTGCTGTGGCTTGATTGAGGAATGCAATCCCCAGTAGATGACTTTCTTGCTCTACTAGTCTTAAATTGAACCTTTAACACCATTTTAATGTATTTTTGTAATGTGAGGAAAAGAAGTGTCTTATGTCTGAAGAGAAAATAAAGGTTAACTAATTGTCTGAGCCAATACCTTATTTGATAAGGTCTAACTTTTTCTCGTTCCCTCTCATATGGAATGTAAAAAAAAATACAGAATAGGAAATGCCTTTAAGTAAAATGGATTCTGACAGACAACTGCTTTGTATCTTTGATAATGATACTACAGTCAATTACAGTTGCTGAAGTACTTGTTTTTATAATACTACAAACCAATTCTGCTTTGTTGGTTTATGTGTCTGCACGCAGAAAGTACAAATCTCAGAGGATACAGAACCTGCATTATTCCCAAAAATCCATATACAAGTGACTAGATATAAGATTTTTTCCTATATAAGAAAAAATACTTCCCACCTCTGGTTTCAAAGTGCAACAGCATCACTGAAATAAAAAGCCACCTAAGCAACATAAAAGAAAATGTTATACATGTTACAGGATCCTTTTTATCCAAAATAAAGGGGGAAAAAAAGGCAAAAAACTCACAAGCATTAGCAAAAGAACCAAATGCAGATTTTACAGAAAAAATTCCTGAAAAAGGTCTAAATCTGGTTTTAGTATGGATTTTTTTTTTTCCTGACAGCATATTCCAGACACCATAATGAAGACCATACTGGAATATTGTATTGTATTGGTCTTTTCAGAAACTTCTTCAAAATCACCCTGGCATTTAATAAACAGTAGGAGTTCTTAAATGGATACTCCTACAGAAAACAGTGAAAAGAAAAACTTATTTCCTACAACTAGGGGCCTATTTCATCTTGGCTTTTTTCCTTTGTTCTTAAATCACTGAAAAACTTTTGAGCGTGCAGCAGATGAGACAAAAGGGGATGAAAATAGAGGTAGATTTGCCATTCTAAACTAAAACTTCCTAAAAGAATTCCATAGTATATTTTTTAATAAATCAATGCTATAAATTAAATCCCCAACTATGATGGGAGCACTCTTTCAGAAAGTCTTGTGTGTTCACATTTACCTGCTCAGCTAGATCCTCCCACTATTTATGGAATTATTGTTTGCTTGATCAGCCAACGCAGTTACAACCACAGTTACTACCTGCTAAGGGCCTTACAGGTACACATACAGGACAGTGAAACTTTAAGGTGAATTCACCCCATGGTGAATCCACTTCTGCTGTATTTGTACTTCTTGACACTTCCTTCTTCCTCTTGTGCCTGGTCCATGAAGCCACATAAAGTATTTTCCTCCTCTAATAACTAGAAAGCAGCAGTATCATATGGGTTGTTAGTCTTTTCAGTGTTTAAGGGCGTGCCCTGGTGCCCAGTTCAGCAAGGCTGAAATCCATAAACATTTGCCCCATCCCCGGATGTCTTGCCCCATCCCTGGAAGTGTTCAAGGCCAGGCTGGATGAGGCTTGGAGCAACCTGGTCTAGTGGAAAGTGTCCCTGCCCATGGCAGGGGGGTTGGAACTGGATGATCTTTAAGGTCCCTTCCAACCCAAACCATTCTATGATTCTATGATTCTCTAACTAGAAGATTTCTAGAAGAGAGGCAAGTATCAGCCCGGTGTGATCCTTCAGGAGAGACGTGAGCTCCACGTGCTCAGCAAACCTAATGGTGCTCTGGATTCCCCTGCTCCAGAACCCACTGTCAACTCTTCAGCTAAAAGCAGTCTGAAATCTAGAGATGGACACTCCAAGTTTGCAGTTTCATTGCTAATGTTTTGAGAGGCGTTTAGGTTTAAACACTTCCTCCAAGACCTACATCTCTCTACCTTGTTAGTCACTGTAATTGTGGTGCAACTTCTAAAGCTGCAGTACTGAGAGGAACTAACTGGTCAGCATCACCCATGGAAGAGATGCAAAATTTCCTTGCTGCTTTTGTTGTCATCACATGAAAAAAGGAAATATTACAATAATCTCAGTGTGATTAAAAATAATTCACAAAATGTGAATTATTAAAGCACTGTCCTAGTTGTATGACAATAAAAACATTACTAAGTACTTTTACATTTCCAACATTCTAATTTGAAATTTCTAGACCACATCCTTAGCTACTGTGTACTAATATTGAGCTCCGTAAAGATTTATTATTTTATGTCACCTAAGAATCTGGAGAAAGAATCCTTCTTCAAGACAGTGTAAGAACTCAGAGGATTTTATTTCCTTTTCTACAGGAAAATTCATTATTGATGTCATCATCTGTAGCCTTTAGAGCAACTGTATGAGTAAATGACAATTATCTGTCAATGTTTGCATATTAGTTAGATAATGGAAATTGCAGTATTCCAGTCAAGGGCTGTAATCCAATCATGTTACACACTTTCTCGGATAAATATTCTACTGGTTTTTGCAAAACAACTAGTAGGGACATTAAATTGCATGCTGCAGATTGAAAGGTTAAGTATTACAGAACAAAGGGATGAATTTCTCTACCTCAGCACTTATAAGTGATGAGTGGAGAGGGAGTAAAAAAGCATCTTTCATGCCATTTTACTAAACGAACATTTGATAGTGCTGTTCATTTCCAACAGATCCTTTAAGAAATAAAGGAACATGTTTTTATGATTGAATTAAATTTGAAGAATTTATAATATCAAGAAACCATGTAAGAGACAATATTGTATTATTATTCATACTGTTTAGTTTCCTATACCACAAATATGGTATGAAAATAGTACTGCAACTAGATCTCATACTGCATTTGGCAAACATGCAGGAACAATTTGGTACTTTCACTGAATGTATTGTATTCCATAGCGCATTCACTTCATTAACGGACAAAAAACCAAAATCCACAACAAACCTCAAATCATATCCTCATATTTAAAATACCTGAACAGTTATGGTTAGCTGACCTCCTCTGAGCAGGAGGTTGGACTACAGGAGCACTGGAGTCCTCTTTCAATCTGATGATCTTATGATTTAGTAGCTGTTAGAAGAAAATTATTTCTCCTAAGAAACAATATAATATCACATGAAATTATAAGACTGAGCAGAAAAACAGAATAAAATCCTAATGACTAGTTCCTGGAGAATGAAGTGACAGAAATAGAATGAATATAGCATAATGCAGTAGGACTACAGCAACTTTATAACCATTAAGCTAAGAAATGTTCATTTATGGGTTCCACAGTACTACAATAGATCCATGACTGTACTTCAGTGACCTTGTGAAAGAGGATGATGATTTCTAAAGGTGTTTAAAGTAATGGAAACTGATAACAGTTATAAATAATTGTGATGATTTATAATAATATTTTACAATGATTTATTATAATACACTAAGTTTCTTCAGGTTTGTTCATGTTTATCTTGAGTTCAAGTACTGAAAAGTTGTCTTGGTTTCTCTGTAGACACTCAATCAGCTAAACAAACTTACAGCAACTATTTTAAATTATTCATTTGACCTTAATCTTTCATTACTTTGGAGAATAAACCAGAAATAGAAGGCTTCAACCTACGATGATCCTCTAAATGATACACAACATGAATTAATGTCACTGGCAATACAGCCTTTTTCTCTACCATGAGCACCTTGAGAGGACAAGAATCAGCAGATCACCTCATCAGAGAAACATAAAGAAATTAGGCTAAAAAGTGTGGAGTTAAAAGGAACATAGTCACTGAAAGTTCAGACCAGATATTATCAGCTTTGAGAATAACATACTTGGGAAAGAGATGCCAAAGTACAAATGTATCGCAGCCCTGTTAGTAATAGGAAACTCCAGATGAAGTTATTTCACCAGAGAATGTACTATACTCGGCACTTCCACCACGAAAATGTACTGCATCTACTGACTGATGCAAAGAAGCTTATCTGAAATTTCAAATCTATAATTGTGCGCCAGTAGCACTAATTACCTTGGTTTTGGTAAAATCTCACCCCAGGTTTTGTAATTAATAAATCCCAGAACAGTGACATTAGCAAAATGAAGACTTTTTAAAATAAATCACCATCTGTCCCTACCAGTACTACTTCCCACCCCACCCACCCCGCCTTAGGTCCAGTACCCTCTGCTGAAAACGCACGTTTCCCCTGCAGACTTTTGCTGCAGCAGTCCCATTCCCACGGACTGACTCTGGCTCTTCCACTGAGAGCGCTTGGCAGTGCTCATCCCGTAAACACTTCACCTGTCACAGCACTAGGGGCCACGCAGCCATCCCCAAATACACCCACAGCATGAACCGCAGCATCTCCCGCAGAAAAGCCGCAGAATTCAAAAATGTATTATCCCTGATGAGGTCTGTAAAACCACATTCTCCAAACTTTGTGTCTGTAGGTGAGAACATCAGAGAAACTTCACGATGTTGTTTGGATACACTGCTGAACACGTTCAGGTGTGAAAGTAGCACCGTGATGTGAGATGAAACCAATAAATAGAAAGGCTGCCTGTCTGTAACGAAAAGCTGCGGCTGTTCTACTTTTGCTCACTCTTCCAATCTGATTTACATCTAAGAGTATCTATTAAAACCCCTGTTGCTTTTCTCTTTGATCTAAAGGTGTCAAAGAAGCATCCATTATAACATACTGCTTATTATTTAAAAAATCTGAATTCCCTTTAGATGGAAAATCAGATAGAATGACATCTTTTTTTAATGTATGACAAAAATGCTGTATATTAGGAATTACAGAGATCAAGACAATTGACAGTGAGACTATAAAGAACTGGGAAATCAATAGAATGAATGAAATTTATGAAAAGGAAAAAAATACCCTCCATTTTGCTTAAACAAATTTGGCAGACAAGACAGTAGGGAAGAATAAGCCAAATAAACCATAATAAAAAGTGGCTGCACAATTCAAGAAGGAAAAACTTTGTGATATCAATTAATGGACTAGGATCACTATCCAAAACCAAATCACTATTTCTTTTACTTCTCAGGAGTGTAGAGAACAAAAGCAAATTGAACGTATCTGTGCTGCTTTTAGTTGGGGTAGAGTTGATTTTCCTCACAGTAGCTAGCATGAGGCTGTGGTTTGGATTTGTGCTGAGTATTGATAACACACTTGATGTTTTTAGTTGTTACTAGGGAATGTTTATAGCAAGCCAAGGGCTTTTTCAGCTTCTGATCCTGCCACTGTGTTCCCAGCTGCTCCTCCACAAGAGGCTGGGATGGGACACAGCCCGGAAAGCTGACCCAAACTGACCGAAGGGATGTTTCATGCCATCAAACATCGTGCTTGGTATCCAAGCTGGGGGAGTTGGCTGGGAGGGAAAGCATTGCTCGAGGACTGGCTGTGCATCGGCTGAGCGGGTGGCTGTGTGGTGCGTGGTTGCCAAGCAGGGCTAAACTATTACAATAGCCACAGATCAAGAGATTAATTTCTTGTAGAATTAGATTACAGGACTGAGTGATGGCTTATTGATGAACTGAATGAAGAATGGAGCAAAAGTACACAGACATCACCAACACTTGCAAATGTGCAATGGAGAGTATACATGGTCACTCGGAGTGATCGCTTATATGGTTCAACTATTAAAACATAAGAATACTCATTAGACTAAATTTTAAACAAAAATATTAAACTAGAGCCAATAAAATATTGTCAAAACCAACTTAAATTTCTTCCTGACATCCTACAACGTCCAACAGTTTCTTCTAAAGTAACTTAAATAACTCAGAAGTTTAAATTCCATTAAGAGTCACTGCACAAATGTCAACCAGGTTTCCATCTCAAACACCTATTTCTAACCCATTAGATGAGTGCAAGTTTGTCACTAATGCCACCTAAAACTAAAAAACAAACACTGAAGGTGACACATATTATTCATGGTGCCTTGCATAAATGTCCTTACACAGGGTCCACTATGGAGATGACGACAATTAAGATTTGAATATTAAGGTGTCCATATCACTCCTGACCCTCAATGGAGTAAATCTGGTGTATTTTCAGCTCCCCTTCAGTTGGAAAGAAAACCAACGCCAAACTTCAGGAATTCACCTTCCTAGGCTGGAACCAATTTAATCTGGGGGGAAAAGACAAGTAGAAATAGCGCAGTGCTAACATCTTTCATCATTCTGATATTTTTCTATTTGTATATGCAGCTATTAAAGATGAGCCCGCTTGAAAATCTGTCTTCATTCCCTTGCCAAGGCTGCCTGACTGTAACGACAGAAATGTCTGTTTTCCACGCATCCTTCCTCCACTCACTTGATACACATGCTGCCTGTCCTCCACTGCTCATCAGTCATTTGGAATGTGACCTAAAACAGGAAAACTTGCTTTGAAGAAAGCCTCCCCTAAAGCCCACTCACGTAAGTATGAGGAAGATAGGTTTTTCTTTCATTACATCAAGACCTGGAGAGTTCACCTACAAATTAATAACTATTCTTTCCCATGGCAAAATACATAAACCTGGAGATACAAGGCAGAACATTCCCAGAATAATTGAAGATTTTTTTCCCCTTTCAACATTTGTCAACAAGCAGGATTATGGAACAAAATAAGTTTCCTTGACAGAATGATTTCAGCTTTTGAGAAAATGTATTCTGTCAACAAGACAGAGTAAGGACTTGACAAAATAATATGTCTGAACCACTGAAGTGTTTTGAGTTTTCTTCTCAAGCATAACAATGAGAGGTTGCGTGTGTGTGCACAAAGTCAAAAGTAAGTCTTTCCACATTATATGCATGTTTTCTCCTCAGGTATCAAAGACAAGGTCTGGCAACCTCTCCAATGTCTTCATATAATGAGCCAGGGCCAGAAACCAACATCATTTACAGAGACTGACCTCAGGACCCTTAGAGAAACCCCTTTCTAAGCCAAACAATTAGCAAAGAATTAAGCAGCAAAAGCAAAGGACAGCAACTGCCACAGTATATAAAAAATTAATCCAAAACAAAGCAGAAATATGTGAGCATTGCCCAGGGAGAGTCTCTAGGATGAGTTAAGTCTTGGTCCTAAAAACTGACTCCAGACACTCTTATCTACAACCCCATGTACCGTATCAGAAGCCTTGCTCCTACAAAAGAGCTAGTAAGCTTTCACATCAGTCATAACATTTCTACTAAAGCTGAATTGCCTTTTATGAAAATATTTGCTGGAAAAGCTATGAAGGAAAATAGAGAAAGGGAAGCCTCCAAGCACAGGATTTCTATTCTTCTTGGTTTTTACTGAATTCAGCTTCTCAGTAAGAGAATTCTGGCAATAAAAACATCCAGCAAAAACGTTCAAATCAAAACTGAGATTTAAATACTTTTTTCCTTGTCCTCACTATCAGATCAATGGTGGATGCTGGAGAAGTGCACCAATAGAGTCAGCACTGGAGAGGCTAATAACAAGATGAGGAGAACAAGGAAGAACATCATTTACAATATGCTTTGTCTGCACTGGAATGCAGTCACCACCAACATTTTTCACTGGGATTTGTGCTGGTGGATACAGTGTATTTCCTCACAAGTTCCCGTGAGGAGAGGAACACATAGGCACTTTGGCAATCTATGTTCCTGAAGCCCCCAGGATCCCGGAATTTAGGATCAAAAGGCCTTTTCAGGAAGATAAAATAATACATATTAAAAAAACATCAAACAGCAGGCATTGCATCTGTGAGCTGTAGCAGGATATCCTCAGTTTTCCTGCTTTTATAAACGACTTCCCAGGAAACTATCTTTCATGACTGAATTATTACAATCATTTTTGTACCTAATGTGGAAGTTCATGTTCATTTGTGGTGATACCATGACCAACAATATATTTTAAGAGCCTCTTTCTAGACTATGTTAGTGCTTATGTTAGTGATTTCTCTGCATCTGCCTGTGTTTTGGTGTTAACTATGCATTTCCTACTGGCCACATGTAAACCTGGTGTCAGATCTGTCAAAGGTCTGACCTTTTTTGGCAAGCTCTGCACTTAGTAATGAAACAGTCAAAAGCAAAATGAAACATGTCTTTCCAGAGATAACTTGGCTGTGGTGCAAGGCCCTTTTCTCAGTATCCTCAGTATATCTTTCATGTCCTGAGCGCTACTGAACTACCAGAATTAAATAACATGATGACAGGAACATGTGGCATCAAAATCCAGCCACAGCATGTTTTACCACCAGGAGACAAAGCCTTGATATTGAGCTTTGGTTTCAGCAAACTTAGCAAAGCCTATTGCTTGATAAAGTAAGTACTGGGACACCATTTCCGAAGTCAGGCACTGGCGTTGTGTCTAAATTTTTGCAGTCGACTACAAGAAAATTAGAAGTCCCTCTTTTTGGAGCAAATTCATGATAGACTTAAAAATTCTCCAATGAACCTAACGTTCAACAAAATTTGGATAGCTGTGAAAGAACCCCAACAATACTGTAATACTGGGAAATTGATATAAGATGTGTCAAGCTACATATTTAGAACTGCATATATGATGTGCTGGACTAAATTCAGTATGTGCAACTTGAATGCTTGGCTATGTGAAGTGCTAGTGACTGTGCAGTAACTACTGCTGTGGAGCCATTAAACGATGAATGTGTTCTTCATACTAAACCAATTTGCTGCTTCTTGTTTTCCCTCTTCATCTGTCCTTCTTACAGGGTGACAAATAGTGGTGCGTGTGTGCACACGTCTGAGTTTCATGGGTTTCAGTGTTGCTTGTGAGAATCTCTACACATGGGGTTCTTTTTTTGTTCTTTGTGTTTTCCTTTGTTCTGCTGGGGTAACTGGAGCAAACCCAATATTAAAATAAAAATGTTGTGCTAATGTTCATAGAGGTAAAAAGTCAAGACTGTCTTATAAACAAAATATAGACAACTTCCTGGAATTACTTCCACACTGAACTTTCTTGTGGTTAAGGTTGCTTTGATGACAAAATGTACATTAATAACTCGCATTCTCTGTTGAAAGGCTAACAATCCTTTATGCCTCATGTTACTGTGTTCCCACATGGCATACTGAGAATGGTGCTCACACATCTGGAAGAACAGAAGTCAAAAATCTCTAAAACCCACATTTCAATACAAATAGAATGTGAGCAAAGAGAAGTTACATTGTCAGTGCTGAATGCCTGAAATAGTCAAAATGCAAGAAAAACACAGCCAAAATAATACAGCCAAATAAGACAGTGAGGGAAAATTTCAAAAATTCACCAAACTATTTTTCACACATTTGGAATCCCCATGGAACCAAGCAGAAGAAAAAGACTGGAGGGTGTGGTAGTGGTGTAAAGCCACCATCAAATCTGAAAGCAGAAAACAACTGGTCGTTACTGAAGACAACATTTTTGGTCCTACTTCTGCTCTACAGTTTGAAAAAGATCCTTCAGGCTCCATTCTCAAAAACAAATCCAATTCAGCTCTTCTATGTGAGAAAAAAAAATTACTCCCAGTTAAACAGAAATCTGAATTACTGAAGGTGCTAGAAGTTCTTCAACCCCAGAGTGTGAGAATGTACGTAAACATATACATATACACTCTCTAACCTTCATATGAACTAAGTGTATCAAGGAATATGTGTTTGAGTGCGTATGTATATACACAGCCCCCCAAAGCACACATACATTTGTGTATTTGAAAGAACAGGTATAGATACATCAGTGTATATCCACAAAGGTCCTTTTCATGACTTCATAATTCTTCCTGAAGTTTAGCATTCTGCATCCACTTACTTAAGGGAAAAAGACCTGGTGAATTGCAAATTCAGTAAAAGCATGTTATATGTTATTGCACACAGGATGCCCCATCCGAACAAAAATATGAAGTTTTTTAAGAATGTTTATACAAACTTTTAGGGAAATATTCTGAAGGTTGTTACACTACTAAAGAACTAAACGCCACAGTGGAGCGCTAGACTCCTCTGCCAGCGTTTGTGTTTGTACATTTCCCTTGGGGTCCCATCAGTGGCCCTTTGGCAGCCTATGTTCTCAAAGCCCCCAGGATCCTAGACTTTAAGATCAAAAGATCTTTTAAAGAATAGCAGGTGCTAGAAGCTTTTAATATATAAAATGTTGGAGACATTAAAAAAAAAAACCCAAACCCAAAACACAAAAAACTCCACCAAAAACCTATTTACTTTTCTCCCTATCCAGCTAAATCTCTCCTGAATCCCGTGAGCAGGTTAATCTTTGACACAGCCTTGAGCTACTTTTATTGTAAGAAGTTAAGCAAAGAATGGTGTACAACCTGCCACATACCAGCTTGGCATGTAGAGTGGTTTGAACTACAGCAAGCTACAGCGCGCATTAGGATTTCTATTAAAAATAAATAAGGGCTTCTCAACATTTTTCTCCTTAACAGGGAACAACAAAGGAATCAGACACAAAAGTGAATATTAATCGCCCAGTTTAGCTTTGTACGGGGGTATGCCACAGAGCAAAGGGAAATAACAAGAGCTAGTGCAATCAAATAAGTTTATACTGGCACACGGGTGGCTTCTTATCACTCAGATCAAAGGATGCGCCTTACCGGATCAGACCATCGGTGTGCGTGCTCCTCCCTAGGAGGCTGACATCGCCACGGATCATACACCTAGCCAATTGTGTGCTTTCACACAGAAGCCCTTTGAAAAGTCTGCTCTGATTGACTGAACGTGTCTAGCTGTACATTCCCCAGTCTGAATATATTCTGTGGCACCTTCTATCTGTTTTCAATTTATTTCCCTTTGTAGTCAGAATATGTCCCTGTGTTTTCAAATTACAGGAGAAATAGTCTCCCCTGGGACACTGCCCATTCAAAAATAAAATGGAACAAGAAGCCCCCCTGCATATTCTCTTAAAAAAAACCCAAACAAACCCAACAAGCAAGAAACAGAGTAATAGGGAATCCATGCCACAAAACCAAAATAGCTTAAGAGTTATCTCTGAAAGCCTTAACAGACACACTCCAGATGGACTGAATTATTTTACATAAAGCATTCTCTTCATATCATCACCCTGCAGGGAAGGCGAAACCATATATTAATACATAAATAAGGCACAATTTCTCCAGTGTGTACAACAATCCCTATGCTAACAGTAACATTTTAATGTACTTCTTACTTTAGTCTGACATTCTGTAGCATCTATTACACATCTTTGCTGTACAAAGAGACAACACCTAGTAAGGAAAAGTAGATCCAAAGGACTATTTTTTATTACCTGTAAGGAATAAAATAACTGACAGAACAGTAAAACATAAAAATGCTCTCCAATAAAAGAGTGTTTCTCTGAGGTGCTACCAACATGCAGCTCAAAGCAGAGGAAAATAGGACATTCATTCAAAAAAAGAAAAGAGTTACCAGTCCTGGATTATACAAAATCTCTAACTTTATGTTTCCAAAATCTCAACATATATTAGACATAAATCCTATTCTTTCCTTCCAAGGAGAGGAACACTTGCAGGCAAAGATCCTCTCCACAGTCTCAACGTGACATCCAAAGACACCTGCCACTATTTTGGTAATACCTCTTCCTCCAGAAGTCTTTTTTCCCCTTCAGAAGTTGGGAAAACACCTGAGCTAAAGAAGAGCACTAAAGTCCTCTGAAATGACTTCAAAAAAATTACTATTTTAGAAAGCCTACAGAATATGAAGAAACTGTATTTTCTTTCAGTCTTTCTGTTTGACAGCTTTCCTGAGCTGGCCATATGCATTAGTTCTGCATGCCTGCCAGCTGACAAGTTCTATTTGTTGAGCAGATAATTGTGGCTGTTTTATTTTCCCAGTAACACACCATCACAAAACACAAGAGCGTTCAGCTTACTTCAGATATGTTCTTCAATATACAGAGGGCAGTGAATAATAGTGAAAACTGTTTTGCCTGACAAGCAAAGCATGAATGTGTCACATCAAATACTTTGTCTTGCTCAGTGTTTCTTCGGAACAGACAGCATTTAGCTTTCATATTTTACAAGAGAGACTTACAAAGATAGCTGTGAATAGGTTGTATTCCAGGTATAACTTTTTAAAAAGTTTCCTTCAGGTTTTTAAAACTTTATCTCCTAAGTCTAAATTTATAACAAATAAACATTTTAAACTGCAACTTTTAAATAAAGAAAAAATTTGAAAATTCAATGCCCTGTATTACATCACAAGCAGGTTGGGGTTTTGTGCTCATAAATACTACCCCTTTACAAATACAGCTGTATTTTAAATGAACTATTTCAGTATCAGTATCCCTGGGGATGAATTTTAATTACGTTCTGTTTATTGCCTTCCAGAAGATTTGCTTGCTTTGCCATGTAACTTATAAGAGGTGTAACTATGGCACATTCAGTCTAGATTTTATTCAGATAAAGTGCCAGCTAGTGAGTTTTTCAATCACCAATTTTCAGCACTGAGGTCCAGAAGTCTTCGAATGCTTTCCCACAGTCACTAAGCTAACTTAAAGCCAGGCTTATTACTGACATTTCCCTTGCCCTTTCTTAGGCAATTCAGAATCTTTGCTTGTGCCTTACTACTGTTTGTACAAGCCCAGATAAACTATATTAGGAAGTTAAATTAGCCCCCAAATGGTATCTTTTTCCACAGGGTTAGTTTTTAGATAATCAGCTTCCTGAGCCCTCTTAGATTTAGATCAGTTTACATTTCTATTGATAGCAAAACCTGATAAAATGATTTTCTATCAGAATGTGAAGTGAAAACTCCTTTCTAAAATGTTTTGAAACTTAGTGTAGAAGTACTTAAGTTGAAACAGAAAACTGTTCGTACCTGTGGAGGACTGAACAAAGTCTGTCTCCTTTTTGCTTCTGCTATTCCTGAGGACCATGACAGAAATATGCCAGTTTCAGGGCAGGAAGGGTGCACTTTCTATTATTTCAGGGCAGTTCAATTGTGCAATTTAAGATACATGGGGGAAAAAAAGACAAAAAAAATTACAGACCAGCACACATGTAGACAGAAACCACGGTTTTGTTCATCAGAACAAGAATGCAATCAATACTGCATATGGAAAAGATACACTACTTCACAAAATGGAATGAAATATTGTCCCCACTTTGGGCAGCTCATTATGATGGCAACTTCCAATAGTGTAAAGAGCAACTCTTATTCCTCCAGTGTTGGTTACAGGTATATATAATTAACATGGCACATATGCCAAGGGGGCATAGTCTAGATATTCAAATATTAGAATTATAAAAGAATCTTTAAAAGATGGACGTCCAAATGTGCAGGGGCATTAAAAATCACGATGGCTTTTCACTCTAAATGAGATTATCAATAATTATTCAACAACAATTCCACACTCAAGCAAATGCAAGTCCTCACCAAAATCCTGTATCTCACAATTTCTTAAAAAGAAAGAGAGAAATAGAATTGAGCTGTGGGCACTTAATGGGCGGAGAAAAGAAAGAGGAACTAGAAGAATCGGAATGAACTGCTATACATAAATGGTTTAGGGTAGAAAACCAAAACAATACCTATATTTAGCTAAACTACATCTCACAAACTGAGCTACAAATTCTACCCCAACGCTGAAGTTGTTGCCTAAAGCAACACACTGCAGATAAAAGACTTGATTTACCAGTGTCCTTACCTAATTCATACCTGTTCTATTCCAGTACAACTTGAAGAATCCCTGGGTATGACTCACTGCTGCCTCACTTCGGTTTTGCACTACGGTAGTTTTATTTGTTTAAAATGATGCGACAGCACCATTAAAACAGAAATAAGATTCCCTATGTATAAGCATGTAGGCCTATAACTCCCCCCCTTTCTAAAACCAACGGTGAAGTCCCTTCACATCCTTCTGTCCAATACTGTTCCATTCAAACGCAGAATTCAATTTAAAAAGATATTTTAATTCTGTAGTTTCTGGTTTTTTCCTTTTTAATCAATCATTTACACATCAGCGCTATGCCGTTACTATCCCATTATTTCATTTCCATTGATTAGCAAAACAAAGTTCCACTTTAGATGCAAAGAATAATTGTTGGCATTTATACAAAAGTGTTAACGCACAGTTTAGATTTTATTTTTATTAAAACCAAACCTGTCATGAGTTATCACATCAAATTCCACATATTACCAACACTTCCAGGCTGACTCTTGAAGTGACGAAAATACACGTACATGAAGCACAAATGTATATTGGGTAGGTCATGAGCTGCTAAAAAAGTGTAAATAAAGTTGCATTCAGTAATAGAGCTGAAAATAATGCCCACTGAGTAAACAGTGCCATACTATGCATACACGCACGCATAAGCACATACAACCACAGGAATCTTCTTTTTATTACCTGGTTTTACTTTTAATTTCATATTATAACTTTTTTTTTCCTATTAAGGCAGAAATGAAATAATTACATTGGCTACGATGGCATATGGAGAGAGAAACCAAAAGGAATAAAAAGCCTGCCTTAAGGGCAACAAATACAGGGTAAAGATGATGTTGATTCTCTCTCCCTTTGTGTCTCTCCTTCCATTCTTTGCAAAGCGGGTTACTCCTAGGGCATTCAGGAGCTAATACATTAAATCAGCGTATTTTATAGAAGTGTCTTCTTTCCAGGAAAGAAATGGATTTATCTAAGTTTAGAAAGTAACAGGTGAAACAGTAAAAGGCATAGGGTATCAAGTAAAAACCCCAAGCATTGATTCACTGTTTCAAGATCCTGTTCTGACTGCTTGAGTTTCCTCCTCTAGTCTTTTTCTTTTTATCTGTGAAGTTGGGTATCAAGATTATTACTGAGACTTTTTGTCAGGAATAATATCTTTTATGTTTAACACATCTTCATTTTTTAATATGTAAACTGGGAGGGAAATGGACTGAGATTCTGGAGTATCAATGAGATTTTTCAGAATGGTATCTTTAGATCTAGTAGGGTACATGGTATTTTTAATGAGCTAACGCCTTGAATAAGGACCACTACAAGACAGAAGTGGAACAGAAACAGAGACGACGACAGCCCACACAGAACTGACAGTTATCTGGAACTACTATGGAACAAAAATCATTTCCCTGAGGAAAGGATACATGCAAAACTACTTAATTTTTAATCTTAGTTTTAATATTTAAAATCAGGCTTTTGCAACCACTTCTAATGAGAGAAGGGCTAACACAATATGAGTACAATATTAGCTTAAGACAACAAACTTGGCCAGTTAAATGCTTGGCTCACAACTAGTCTACATTCATTCTCTTTACATGCAAGAACCCAAGTATAAAGGAAAAGGATGACCTTTCCAAGCAACTAAGATAGTAGACTTTAATTGCAGAGACATATACAAAACTATCACCACGGTTTCGTAAATTACTATGTACTGTAACTGACAAAGACGAGCGTTTACTGCTTTAAAAAATACAGTAATATAAATAAGCAACAGAAGGTATTTATACAACTAAAACTACCATAATAGTGCAGCAAATGAAGGTACAAAGTAGAACACCACACACCTGGAGAGAGACTCTGCCCAACACTGACAGTGGTAGAGACAGCAAAGGACTTCTGTCTCCCTCTTACACAGTGCCGTAGGTCAGTGCTACAAGCACTAGACTCCTCAAGGGGGTGAGCTAAAACGGAACTGCAATCACACTTTTAGCTCTACCCACTGTCAGAGACCTGAAGAAAGTCTACAAGGCTATTTTCCAACTATTCCTATGAATACTACTGCATGAGATGCTCCCAATCTTTCCAAAGCATAAGAGAAACAAAGCAGAGGTATGTGGACAGAGACATGGGCACCCGTTTGTGCAACGAATTTCACTCATGTCAGGAAACACGAGAAACTCAGCTCCCACACCAAGTACAAGGCTCTACTAGAAGAAGAGGAAAATCTTTTAAACCAATGTATTTAGACCATTCAGACAGCCACAGAAGAAACACATCCGTGAGGACATATGCAAAAAAGGGACACAATTACATATTTAAGCATCAGTAATTATTATTCAGAAGCAGCTTTTCTGAAGTTCAAATTTCAATCAAAGTTCTCTTTCGTCTTTGGCTGTCAGCTTGGAAATACATTTAAAATTTCTTTGCATTTATCCTGTGCTTGAAGGGCTGAAAATACAAATATTTGTTTCAAAAATTATGCATATTAATAGGTATGAAACGTAAACCAACAAACACTAGAATGATAGGCCAGCTCTGTCTTAAAGCAATATCATATATAATCATTCAGGACAGAGAAGGAGGGCCATGCATTTCCTAGTAGCGTGATTAGAACTTGAAGATACTGTGTGTTCATCCTGGAGAAGAGAAGGCTCCAGGGAGACCAGCATCTTCCAGTATCTGAAGGGGCTACAAGGAAGCTGGGGGGGACTTTTTACAAGGGCCTGTAGTGACAGGGCAAGGGGTAACGGGTTTAAATTGAAAGCGGGGAGGTTTCAATTCAAAAACATTAAATTATGTATTATTTGAGGTCTAAACCAAAATTATTTTGTTTTATTCAGTAACGTACGGATTATTTTTTTCCGAGACAGTAAGGAAAAGATAATTCTATCACTTAATAACTAAATGCAGTTAAAACTGATATTGTTAAAATATCCAGTGAAGTCTTGGCTTATTTTAACAAAATTTATGTCTTTGAAATCATGGAAATTAAATGTTAATGACAGAGATGCATATGATTTTTGATACTTTTAATGCATACCATTAGTTTTGTTGCCTGGAGAAGCTGTGGATGCCCCATCCCTGGAAGTGTCCAAGGCCAGGTTGGATGAGGCTTTGAGCAACCTGGTCTAGTGGAAGGTGTCCCTGCCCATGGCAGGGGGGTTGGAACTAGATAATCTTTAAGGTCCCTTCCAAGCCAAATGATTCTATGATTCTATGTTGCAATTTAAGGTCAGTTCAGAGCATGCTTACTTTAAACTCATATGTTAAAATTCCCATTTATTTGGAAAAAGTCTCTTGCAAACCAAATTCCAAATGAAAACAAAGAAGTAAGACCAGAACTCCTTTTTTTTACTGTATGAATTGAGAGTGTAATCCATGATTTAAGGATGTCTTGCCTGCACGATGCTTTCACAGGTTAATATGAAATCTATGGTGCTTAGAATACCGATGCCTCCTATACACAAAAGTACCACAGAAATACTATTAACATAGTTTTGCCTGATTTTTCATATTCCTTTATCCCCCATATAGAGTGTAATTGCTGCCTTGTAGATACTCTAACATATTTCTGTTTTGCACACTCTCACGAGTTTTCAGGAATACAGTCAGCAGGTATAAACAAGGTCAGTTAGTGTTCACATATCTGTCACACATTTCAATAGGAAGCTGACAAAGACTTTCCTTCAGACACTTGAACACATGGTAGGGTCTAGTATTTTAAGCTCCCTGCAAGGTTTTGCTTACTATGTGTTAATTTAGTATGTTGGACTCATCAAATATATAAGCAAAGCATCCCTTGTATGAAAAGGAAGTCAACAGCATAGTCAATGAAAAACAGTAGTTTTCAGAATCTTTCTAATTAAATCTAATTTACTTTGCAAATTATAAATCTGTCTCATTAATTCTAAATTACTTTGTAAATTATACAAGGAGCCAACATGCACTAGTTTTGCACCTTCTGTCTTTGGTGGCTAAATACGGACACTGCTGTTCCTCACTTACCTATAGATACTGTAGACACAAAAACCCATACTTCAGTGATTAGTTGAGATATGGAAACTACAGCATTTCATCTACATTGATCTTGTTACCATTTAAATGTATCTCTATTTTAAATTCATATTACTCTTCTATATTTTGAGAACATCTTCCCCAACACTTCCTAGAAATTTATGGTAAATAATTTCAGCTAACGATTTCAGAATAGAAATAAAATGTTGCCTATCAAATTCATAGACTGCAAACATTTCAAGTCTTTCTGAAATAAAACATTTGAGTTGCAATTTGATGGAATTTTAACACGTTCTTTTCCTGTAACAATTTTTTGTTTTTAATTAATTATCATTGCCTTAAAAAACAAAAGTGGTTTTGTCTAGCTCTACTTTGGAAATCACACATCTTGGTGCACTGCTGACAGTAATAAATAGTTGCTGGCTTAGTCTAAACATACGGTGAACTCGGTACAACAAAAAAAGCAGAATTGTGAAAGCAAGTGATTATTCTGACAACAGGGAAGAAGTGTTATTCTTCTGATTCTTTGTAATCCAAGCATGACCTTTTTTTTTTCTTGTCATTTATGTAAAAACTTCCTAGCAAGTATTTGCTTTGGAATTCAAAGCAATTTCAAAAATTCAGAACACAAACCAGGAAATAACATCTTTAATTTCCTCTCCCCATTTCTGCAATGCAATGTACCATTCACCATCAGTTTTTTTTAATGAACAGAAGGTGACTCATGTGGGACCTGGTGGCATTCGGCATGTTTGCAACTGAAATATTGTTATGAACTTCCAGATTTTGGGTTGGTTTTTTTAAGGTGAACAATTAGAGATGAACTATGGCATAAGCTAACAAGACTGAGTAACGGAATGATTCTTTTCTATTTTATTATATACCCTGAGCACAGCCTTGTGTAATACAAAGCACCCTCAACACCTACTATGAGAAATCCTATGACTGAATGCAACAGCAACAGAAAGCACTTCTTGACTGCCTGAAGTGCTTCACATTTCACAGTAACTGAGCCCCAAAACATACCGCCTTGATGAGATGGGAGTTTCAAGCAAACTGAATACCCAACATGGCAACACAGCACTGCATAGCACGTTTTCTACTAAAACTCAAAGACCAAAACAAATGAACATTACTGAAATGTTATCAAACCAAATGTAGTCTACTTACCATAAGTGGAAATTGCTGTTAGAAAACAGCATTTTCAAAAAACTGAATAGAAACAGTTTTCAGACAATCACTGTTGCTTTTTTGGATAAAAAAAAATCATAAACATTTTGGCAGCATAACTTTCAAGCTGTTTTGTAAACTTTACCCAATGTTGTATCTCACCTTACTAATAAATCCTTGTAAAGTAGACAGGAAAAAAGTCAACACCAATCATTACCAAAGTGTGAAAATGAATCCTTGTAGTTTTGAGTATTTCTAATTTAGACTGGACAGGACTTCTGACAAAAGAAATATTTTCTTTGGTGAAAGAAGATTCTCATACAGTCACATGTGTGAAATCTCTGAAGAACCAAAAAAAAGAAAAAAAAGGCAAAGTTCAAGTAACAGCAGAAAAATGGCCCTAAAATTCTAAATGTCCTGCCCTCTCAAGGAAAAAAAAAAAAAAAAATCACAGCTCTAAACATGCAAAATGTCCATCTGTATTAATAGCTTCTACCAAAGACTTTCTGTAAGTGTAGCAAAATGGAGATGAGCAGTTGCAAAGAACATGGATCTGTGCTTTGTTTTCTTTCTCTTAGGTTGCACTTTGTCACTGACTTCTGGAATCAAAGGAAAAGATTAGCAACATGTAGAAGGGCATGTACAAAGCCAGTCGGAGAGCCAAGAACTGGGTCATCTGCTGTCAGCTGTGAAAACTGCTACATGCTACAGAACAGAACACAAAAAAACCCACTGGTAAGATATAGCCTTGGGTTTAGCGCAGCTGACAAATTTGCCATATGGAAAAACCTCCTTACTGGATTCTCACCAAAAGCAACCTATAATCTGATCCAACTCTGCACACAAGATGCCAAATTAGAACTTCATTTAGGATCGATATTTGTAAAAGATCTTCTTGGGTTTTTTTCTGAACTCACATCAGCTGTTTCTTCTGTATGATTCTACTAGTAAAGTTTGTGAGATACAAGAAAAGTTTTGCAGTAATTTGCCCCAAATCACATATGTTAAGGGCTGAGCTGAAAAGGATTTTCAATCTTTCAGTATTCTAGATTTCCCATACTCCCTCCAATTAGGGATGGCTTTAAAGTGTATTGAACCTTATTGTAAACGAAACTAAAACACAAGTAGTAGACAGTAAAGCAGAGATACAAATCTTGGGAAGTTTCCAAACGCTTGGTGACAATCAGTTAGGATATCGAGCTCAAAACAAGAGCTGGTCAGCACTATTCTGGCAAAATGTTTTACTGAAAAATACTGTCTCAGTGAAAAGTAAAAACTGCCCTCACAATCTTGATACTTCAAATGCCCACTATTATTATTAGAAGTAGGTTTTCCCAAGGAAATACTAGCCTAAGTCAAAGCAACTAGATTTTATCCCAGAATACAAGTACCCAAGAAGAGGCATAGCAAAGGTATATTGTCTAAGGCTAAGGATGTAGGCTATAGTTCCCTGGAACAAGGGGCTCTGAATTCCACCAGTGTCTGAAAGCACCATTGAGTTTCCTTAATGTCCTTTTGACTTTCCTAATACATTTTGGCACTAAAGAATGCATAACTACACTGCATACAACTATACATAGTTAGCAACACTTTCAACAGCCCCCAAGACTTCAATAACAGACCTGGCATATGAATGACTCAAACCTTCTATTTGTTTTGTGTCACAGATCAGAATGAGAAAAAGAAGTTAAAGTCTATTTGTTCCATTGTTTTGTGTCACAGATGAGAATGAGAAAAGGAAGTTAAAGTCCTTTTAAAAACTCATTTTACACTGGTTGGTTTTGGTACTTCTGTGCTATCAAAGGAGAACGCATTCCACAGCTTGGATGTCCTAACACATTCAATTCATTTTGCATACTTCACTGCTGAAAGGAAAATTACAATTTTTTGTTTGTGCTGCATCAGTTTAAGCATCTTTAAGCACTTTCAAATTAATTACACTGTACATTGATTTTTTTTCGCAGGCATAATTATTAACCCTTGAAAAGTCTTCTGATAATCAATTTATACTTAATTAAGCTCTCTGTGACATGCCCTCTAGTATTTCAGTAGTCACACTTTGTAGAAGTTAATTCCAACACAGACGGCTATCTCAACTTCTTGTTATAAAAAATTCGTAATTTTTTTCCAGACTGCCTCACCCCATGTTTATAGCTCCCCTTCACCAACTGACTGGGTCATCTGAGCGATGATCTGCATGTTCAAAGGACATTATATATCCCACTGCTAACAACAAGCTCGGGAACAGGCAGTTATCAGCTCAGTAACCTGGGGTTAGCAGGTTTAGCCACGCCAGCCAGAGCTCTTGCCTAGCTCCTAGCACAGGAACGGCTAAGCCCGAGGTGGTTCTTTAAGCTGCCACCATGAGTGAGAATATGTGACGCTGTGTGCACTCGCTTTTATTTTAAAACAGAATTTCTTTGGCTTTAATGACAAAATCCAGGGATTACAGTAAACACAAGCCTGCTATCCTTAATCTTTTAAATCAACTATTATGTTATTCAGAAAACACTTTGAATGGAGTTCCAACCAACCTTTAAATACACTAAGCTCTGGTTACAAACAGAGCCGTTAGCTTCTTTGATTTTGCCTATTGCTAATACTAGACAGAAAATGCAGTTTTCCACTATAGAAGGCAAGGCATGGACTCCCATGAGAAAATGGGGGAGGAGAAAACGGCACCTTCGCTCAGCACGCTTGACATAGTTTGGCTCTTTCACTTCTACATAAAGTATTACCATTTTATCATTAAATATTCTCTGTAGTTAAAATTGACTCAAATTTTCAAAAATCAAAATGGCTTTTAAGGCTATTTATTGCTACTGATTCTTAAAACTCTCCGAGTACATTTCACTGCAACACAGGTTGAGATTTCTCAAAGGCTACGAGGGCGCTATTTTACTAAGCTTCATGGTCCAGGCTGGGAGAAGCTAATGCAAGACTCTGTGTACAAGCAGTATGTTTTGTTAACTAGTGTTTACCACAGGTCTTTGTCCTACAGGAGGAAAATGAAGACCAGAATAAGGAATGAAACCACGACAGTGACACAAGCCATAGTAGGCAAACTCCACAGGCGATGTAACACAGCTCTCGATTAGGGTTTATTCCTTTTTGTGGCCCAGAGAGATTCTTAACAAGAAGATTATGGTTCATTCCACCTTGTACCAGCTCAATCAAAGAGATTATACTTCATCCAAGTATTATACTGTATAATACAGAAATTATGTACACCTACACCAGCCTACATTAGTGCTATCCACTGATACATAACAAATGAGCTTGAAATTACATGCATGAGAAGAGTGTTTCCTTATGACAAACACCAAGAAACCATTCCAATGAGGATGAAAGGCAGCAGTGATGTGAGGGAGTCCAATACTATCTGTGACCAGGTAATACCATCTCCCTCTCCATACTGAACAAAAATGTCTTCAAAGTGGCTACATTTTCTTGTACGATGCCCTCAGTTACTGCATGCATCATCTCAGAAGACTGCAGGACAGCAGAGAGCATTGAATGCACCAGAATCTCTGTACCAGTAAGAGAAAAGGCTGCAGCAAAAGCAGGCAAGTGGAAATACTATTGACTGAATGCTTTCAATGACCATGTGTCCTCGGCACCCAGCACAGGAGCTGCCATTGATTACCAGAGCCTCGGGGCTGGAAGAGCTCTGTGAACTGACTATTAATTTCCTGAGCCGCATGCATCCCACTTGCATAAAACCATTCTGCAGGAGGGAAACCAAGTTCTACTTGCATGCCTTTTCCCCCCAAAACACTGCATGTTTCGGAAATGCAGAGACAGGCGGACCAGGAAACACTCCAAACTTCTGTCACCCACACATTAAGCTGCTATGCCTCCCACGTTACGGTACAGCTAATGTGAACTATTCTGCGTTGACAGCGGATGGCATCCATGCTGACATGGTTCTTCAGCTCTGTGTGAGCGTGTACAGTATTTTCTACTTTTACATACACTGAAGTGAGGAGGACACCTCATCATTTTACACTTTAAGAGAGTTACCTGGTATTGTATCATTAATATTTTTGATATTTGAAAATGTAGGCTAGTTAACAAAACCAGTACTTATGAAAAGATTACAAACGACGTATCAAAACACATTTGATTAATTAATTATTGTAGTGTTTTGTAAGAACGGCATCAGAAATGATGTTCAAATGGCTTTTCTGAAGATGAGAATCACTAAACCACATGCAACTAAAAGCACTTGATAGTTATTACCATGCTTGTGCTCATTATTAATTAGCCTGTGGAGCCCCAGTCTTCACACAGAAGAGAAAAAAAAATGAAAATACAACCTATTAACAGCAGTGAATTACATCAGCCACAGCCCTATCCCATTAGAAGGGGAGACTTGTAGGACAACACTTTAATGAGCAAAAGCAATAGTACCTGGGATGGGCTGACCCTGGCTGGAGGCCAAGCGCCCACCAAGCCACCCTGTCACTCCCCTCCTCAGCAGGATGGGGTGTGGAGACAGTAAGATGCACAAAACCTCATGGTCAAGATAAAGGCAGTTGAATAAACCAAAAGCAAAGGCTGTGTGCAGCAGCAAAGACAAACAAAAGATTTATTCCCTACTTCTCATTAGCAGGTGATGTCGAGCCACTGCCTGGGAAGCAGGGCTTCAGTACGCGTCGCAGCTGCTACAGAAGACAAACGCCGTAATAACGAAAGCCCCCTCGCCCATCCTTTCTCTTTGCTTTTATTGCTGAGCAGACATCATACGGTATGGAATGACATCACAGGTCGTACCTGCCCAGCCCGGCCTGCTGGTGAGAGTTCACTCCATCACTGTTGGAGTGACAGCCTCGATGCTGTGTGAGCACTGCTCAGCAATGGCCAAAACACTGGTGTGTTCTCAACACTCTTCTAGCTACCTGCACAAAGCACAGCACTGAGGGCTGCTGTGGTGAAAACACCATCTCAGCCAGACCCAACACGATACCCTTACTGAAGGTAAGCACGCTGCACTGCAGCGCTATCAGCATGCTGGTGTGTCACTGTGTATTACTGGGGAGACCAAGAAAACTGTTATTGAAGCAAAAGAAGAATTTCACCTACTGATACAGTTCAAGTCACTTGGAAAATCCTCTCACAAGTAGATTTTTTCCTTTCGGAAAAATTTCTCAAGGGCCCCCCAAGCCCTGTACTGTCAAAAGTTGCTCCTTACAGCGGACTGGCAATAAGGACCGTCAGGGCTGCACACCCCCAAACCCAAGACCTGTAAGTGCCTACAGAAGCTTCCTGGCCCAGGTTGCTTGCTATGCTCCCTTCACATGGCTCACGTCACTCCAAATCGAGCAGCAACACAGCCATATCTGGTTTTCCTCCTCACCCGTGCCCAGTTTACTTCCCTGTGACCCTGCAACACTCCTACTGCCATTTACTTCTAATGTCTCTTACCTTCTGCTGCTGAGGTTCTACATGACAACCCCATCCAAATGCAGTGTCACCGCACTTGGCACTGCAGCTAAACACACACACAAAAAGCTATTTTGCCAAATTAACGTGGTCTCTTTTTGCTCATAATCTTGGCAAACAGAGCATCTCACATAATCTCTACAGAGATTAATCAACAGTAATTATCTATTTCAATATCCAACTGTAAGGATACCATTTTAAGAACTGAAGCAGCCACAGTATCTGTCATTTGTTGAAAAGTAAATTTATTCATAATGGCTTTAAATCTGTATGTTTTACTTCATCCTTCTAATTCACAAACTTCACACTGAAATTCTGTGGCAGGCAGCTACTGTTTAGTGTTGTCCTGACAAACCTTTGGCAAAAAGTGGCATTTGCAGTAACTTACTCTCCATCTCCCTTTGCAGAGAACGTCTACACGCTGGTCTCCAGAAAGAGCTTGTTTGCAGGTTAAGATTTATCTCACAAGTAGCAGCTTCCCTTGAACCTGAAAGGAAAAAAATCAGATATATGGGTGTTCTTATCAAAATTTAACTTAGAATGATTTTGTAGGAAAAATTAGGTTTGACCATATTAAATTCTGTATTGGGACCCACTCTCTCAGTATTGCTACATCTCTTTTTAAAACAACAACAAAAACCCCACAAAACACTGTGGTAAAATGCAAGAGTAGTGTCTTTTATTTCATTTTAATCTAAAATCTATTCTTACTGAAGGTGCTTATAAAACTTAATTTCTAAATTATAACTTATATCTACAAATTTTAAAGCAGTCTAAAGAATTTTACAACAGATATAGAATTTTCTATTAAATTGCATGGGTTTTTAAAGTTTTATAGATTCCTATTCAAACGCTAGATAAGACTATTATAAACATGTTAAAGGGTTTTTACATAAAAAGTGAGATTGTAGAAATTAAATTTCAGTATATTTTTGAGAGTTTCTCTTGCATATCATTTCAACATGTGCTTGTCCCTTTAAACACAGAATCAGAGTGTTTTGGGTTGGAAGGGGCCTTAAAGATCATCTAGTTCCAACCCCCATAAACTCTGATCCAATGGAAAAAAAGAAAAATCTAAGGCAAAATCTGTAGCACAACTTTCATCTTATTCTGGTTTCTTTTTTTTTATCTACAATGGTGATCAAGGCCAGTTGGGGTAATATCGTTATATATCGTTATACAAGTAGTTGAATTGCTGTTATAATGGAAAAGAGCCTGTTACTACAAAATCATAGTCAACGGAACTAAGCTTATAACTGAGATGACTTATGCTTTTATAATAGCTGAAATGAAAGAAAATTACTGTAGCACATTTGCAACACAAAGGCACACTTTTAAGTGAACAAAACGTTGATGATGACATTTTTCAGACAGTAATTTAGTGGGCTCTTCCGTTGCAGTTGTGTTACCGACAATCATTTTCTTTAAATAATGTAGTATTTGGGTAATAAACACGGAGCTACACTTTCCACACAGAGCAGAAGGAACAACAACAAATACAGTGCAACTTCCAGAAAATCTGCACCAGGGTCATGTAAGCACATGTCACTATTAGTGCTCCTTTTTTTTCCTGTTTGCCTGGAGCAGCAGTAATCCATGCTAAGGCACTGAAGATTATCAGACAGCTTTGCTGACTATTGTTATGGCTTCTCATGTGCAAGTATCTACTTTAAAAATATTTAATCAGCATAAGTTCTTTTCCTATAACCTAATTCTATTGAGAAAATAAGAAGGTTGCACTGTGTCTACACTAATCCTAGTAATTTTAACAAACATCTGTCCTGCATGAGTTTTGTAGTGCAACAGCTGGCCACATACAGTTACTTTTTTGACTGTCCAGTAGAAATGAAAGCATTTACTCTCCAAAATGCATGTTTGACTACTGTGAATCCTGTGAACAATAAATATTCCTGAAGGAAATCACTGTATAAATTCCCCAAGAAGGAAGAATAAGGTACTTCCACTTAAAAAACAAACAACCCAGTAACCACCCCCATCCTCCCCAAACACAGTGATAGTTTAGCTCAGCTGGAGTGAATATTCTCGTTACCTGCTTTTTCAGCTAAAGAACGGTCCATGGAAAGTCTACTGAAGTGAAGAATAAATGCAGATTTCTATTCTCTTTTAAGCTAACATGTCTGTCAGACATGAGACCCATGCATCGCGTGTATGCACCACATACAGGCACCGACATACACACACTGAGATTAACACATTTAAACATCTGTCTGTATGTGTGCGTGGCAATATATGTTGGTAGGCGTGTATCAGGTAGGTTCTAGGGGTGACTCCAGAATGCTGTAGCTATAGGGGTTTAAACAAATACTGTCAAGGCTGGTGAGCATCAGAATTAATCAAATAAAACTGTTTTCTATATTGTAGAGCACAGCTGATGGATAACAGTAGTACAGAATTTTAAAATGAAAGAAATGTCTTTCATGCCATATTTAAAATATTACAAAGGTTTCATTTTGCAGCTCACAACAAACCTTTGTTTCAGTGTTCTCAGTGCCCCCATCTTCACCTAACTAAAACATTTTTTTCTTTCCATCCAGGAAAGGCAGTGTTCCTTTATTTCTTCTCAAGAACTGGCAAATTTTCCATGATACTTATTCAGAAGTTAGGTTACTTGGTACTGTACTAAAGCAGCTGATTGGATGAACAGAACGAATACTTATGCCTCTCAGAATAGAATGGATAGTTTTTCTGAAATTCAATTTCTGTTTGATTGCAGATTAAAATCAATTGTGGAGTTCTTGCTTCCTCAGAAAAGAGGAGTGAAGAAAAAGGACAACATCTTCTTTGGATTCACAGAAGAAGCGGAGGTTTCCTAAGAGTAACCAGAGAGAAAAGAAAACCTAACTCTCATAAAGACCAGCTATCATCATTTAGGCAGCCAAAAAAGATGACAAATACCTTAATTTTTTTTATAATTTAGGGTGAGTGGTAGTCGTACTTCAAGCTTTTTTGAAGCTAGCTGAAGAGGCTAGAAAATTAGCCTGTTTGAAAATCTAATCTTGCATCAGTTGACTGCAGGAACATCAGCCACTAGAAGTACATAAAACGTGGCCAAAGATGACAGAACTGTGGGATGTGGGCAATGCAATGTAGTTCAGCCACGCCCTGACAAGACAACTTCCTCTCATCCCCAAAGAGCTCTTCAAAGGTAGCATTAGGGTTTCATACCCAAAAAACAACCGAGCAAACACAAAAATGGGGCTTCGGGGAAGGTATCTCCTGATCACTCCTGTTAAGAAGTTATTTAGTAGGAATCAGCAAGATCCAGAAAAATATGACAGTGTGTTTGATCTTTCTGGAATGCAACAGGTACATCTATTAACTTCTGATCAAATCATTCACGGGAATGAGAAATTAAGGGTAAGGGAGAAGATACATTACACAGGATACCTTGTACAACTTACAGAAAAAACAACATTCACAAATTTAAAAGTTATCTGTAAGTAGCAAACTTAAAGTACAATTTCTTTTACAACAAATGAGATGAAGAGTGCTTAAAAATGCAATTTTGCACCTTTTCAGCACTAATCAAATTATTTTGATTAGTGGCGTTCCTCAGGGGTC
>NW_010225047.1:0-12609 GCF_000690775.1 Eurypyga helias
AGAGGGTCAGCAAGTGTCTGGGAGCGAACGGGAGAGAGGGAGTGATGGCTCCCGGACCCCTCCTCGCCTCTGCCCCCAGCGTGACGTACTATGGGATGAAACACTCCCTTGGTCAGTTGGGGTCAGGTGCCTGAGCTGTGTGTCCCTGCACTGCCTGTAGCCAGACAGCGAGAGCTGGGAACGCAGCTGCAGGGGCAGAAGGGGAGACAGACCTTGAATCTGGTGCAGGCATTGCCCAGCCCAGCTGAGACCTGATCAGTGCTGCTCTCTGCAGCCAGGAACAGCTTCACAGCAGCCAGGGGAAAGGGAGTGAACTCTTTCCTGACTGAACCCAGCACACCATGACAATACATTGAACTTCTGTCACTCCAAGAAGCATTACAAGATTAAAACAACTTTATCACAATAAATCCAAAGTCCTTGTAAACTTGTCACAGTTAAAATATATTCTGAAAAGAATTCTTGTACCCTTTTGGAATTTTACTCACAGTTGTAAGAGTCTCAACTTCTTCACACATCTTCTGAACTTTCTTGTCACATTTTGACTGTATTGCTTTCTTCTGCAGCTCTAATTCTTCTAAGGCCAGGGATTCTTGCTGCTCTTTTTCATGAAGTGTTTTTAAACACTCACTGCGATTTTTTTCCTGTATAAGAAAATTATGATTAAAACAACAAACTACAAATAAAGTCATCACACCTTTAAAAACAGTTTAATAGGATATTTACAAACCCTTTAATAGGAGTCAGACACTAATCACGTGTATTTTCTCCACACACACAGAGTTTGTATTTCATCCGTGATGACAAAATTGTTACAAATCACTTGCATTTCCTCTTCTTGAGAACCATCCATCTTCTACTTATCTTTGAATGAAAAACACAATGCAATCCAGCCTTTCATTTTGGTTTGTTCACCATGATCAACTGAGACTGACTCCTTAGAGGAATAAAGGTCTGTCCTCACTTGATTCCACTGCTAACGTATTTTTAAGCTTCCACCTCTTATAATTAAAAAAAAAAAAACCCAGACACTGAGAAACAGGTAGAAAAAGTCAGGAAGGGACTGTCAAAGTCCCTCAGTCCTAGTCACCAACCATCATGGAGAAGCACAAAAGAGATTCTACTGTTTAGGTAAGTAAAATTACGTAACAATCTGAAGTGGATTACAGCTTATGTAAAAGGAGCAAAGAATCCCAATGATTCCTCCCAACTTGACCTGGAAAAAAGATTTTCTGAGGTCACACACTATTCATAGTTAGCCCTGCTCACACAACACAGCCAGACATAGTGCTAACAACACTTTTCAAATCACAGAATCACAGAATGGTCAGGGTTGGAAGGGACCTCTGGAAATCACCTAGTCCAACCACCCCGGCCAAAGCAGGTTCATCTAGAGCAGGTTGGACAGAGACGCGTCCAGGCGGATTTTGAGTATCTCCAGAGAAGGAGACTCCACAACTTCTCTGAGCAGCCTGTTCCAGTGGTCTGGCACCCTCAGAGTAATGAATTTTTTCCTCAAGCACAGGTGGAACTTCCTGTGCTCCAGTTTGTGGCCGCTGTGTCGCTGGGCAACACTGAAAAGAGTCTGGCCCCATCCTCTTGACACCCGCCCTTTAGATATTTATAAACACTGATGAGATTCCCCTCGCAGTCTTCTCCAGGCTAAACAGCTCCAGGTCTCTAAGGGAGATGTCCAAGTCTTCTAATCATCCTCATGACCCTCCTCTTGACTCTCTCCAGTAGTTCCCTGCCTGTCTTCAACTGGGGAGCCCAGCACTGGACACAGCACTCCAGATGTCACCTCACCAGGGCACAGTAGAGGGGGAGGATAACCTCCCTCGATCTGCTGGCTACTCTTCTTAAAGCACCCCAGGATACCATTGCCCTTCTTGGCCACGAGTGCACACGGCTGGCTCAGGGTTAGCTTGCTGTCCACCAGCACTCCCAGGTCCTTCTCTGCAGAGCTGCTTTCCTGCAGGTCAACCAGCCTGTACGTGGGGTTATTCCTCGCCAGGTGCAGCACTCTGGCCTTGCCACTCCTTCTACTTTGGTATCATCAGCAAAGATGCTGAGGATACACTCTGTCCCTTCATCCAAGTCACCGATGAGCATGTTAAACAGCCTCATTCTACGTACCTCTTTTACTCTAGCTGATGTGGCTAATTGCCAGCAATCTGGAAGAAGAAATGAAAAAAAAACCCAAGTCTAACAAAAAGAGTTTTAAAAAAAAGAAGTCTTTCCCACAAGATCCAGCTGCTAGTGAGCAGTGATAGCAAGTGATTCTCATTATTCAGTCTGGATGACTGCAGCTGCTTTGCTGTCAGGTTGCTCAAGTCTCTGAGTTCTTTTGGAGGACACTTTTACCTGAGCACAGAAAGACCCTCACTGTAGAACAGGGTGAGATTAAAACTTCTAGTCCCACCTTACACTTAGAAAAATGTCTTTCTACACATTTTAGGGATACTTACAAGAGCTGCCTTCATCTTCTCCTCGAATGCCTTTTCTTGGGCCTGTAATCTCTCATTTAGCTCCTGATCTTTGGTAGCCATTTCTTTTTTATGGAATTTTTCTAGTTCAGCAACACGGTCCTCTGAAGACTTCTGTGAAACAAAGTCAGACAAAACTAATTCCAAAATATTAAACAACAAAACACTTTGTATTATTTCTTAATAAGACAAGCAGTGTAACAGAGAAGAGGAAACCAGAACCATCTCTTTGCTCCTTTTGAATAAGTAACAATCACTTGGAGCGCTTAATATTAAGCCCTGACAGTTCTTATTTTCAAGCTTGAAGTTATCCATCTTCCTTCTCACGCCTTTCACAGTCCTACTAAAAGAAACATCACATTCTCTAAAGGCTCTTCTACCAAGGTGAACTTAGTGGTTTCGGTTTCAGTTCAAATGTGGTAGTAACTTGGATAAGGAACTTCCGTCTGTAGTTTTCCCTGTATTCTTGTTATTCCATGAATGAGAAAGTCAACTGGTGAAACCCTAGATAGAAGGCTATCTCCAACCTACATACGTGCTTTAGTTAAGAATAATGTAATGCAAGTGAGTCATCCCCCCCTAAAGCACCAGTGTATCCTCTTTGAAAAGTTAATAACATAACAAATGTCAATACAAGAACTGCAACTCCAAGGGGTTCAAGTTTTCAGCTTTCCAAGGCACATGAAGTACTACTGGAGTTCCTATCTAAACACACCAGATGAAGCAAACTTCAGCCATTCTTAACTAGCAAACAGTTTGGCAACAAATTCTTACACATTTACACATACTGGCTAGGATAATCATTACACTAGCTAGTATTAAAACACAAAATTCTGGTGGAGATGTGTGAGCTGATCAGCATTAATCTCTTCACTCCCTTAGAAGTCTCAAGAGTACTTCTAGCAAACAATTTTATTAAATGCTGTGAAGCAAGAATCAATACTGTTCATTTTTACATGTGTCTAATGTACTGATTTTAAACTGTTAGAGAAAAAAAATCTATATGGCAAGTTTTGTATTTTGTCTTAAGTAAACCTGTAATCACAGAAATTAATTTTTAGAGAATTCATTAAATAGCAAAAATCTTGTAGCAAAGTTCTGATATACTATTGTATTTTACAACTGGTTTAACTGTAATTGAATTATTAGATTAAATGCCAATAATACAGGGTGACTTTCAGCTTTTACCTTCATAATCTCAACCACCTCTTGTTTCACTCTGGTTAACTCCCGTTGAAGATTTACCCTCTCTTCCTCACTTGACTTTTCTACTGCTTTGATTTTTTCATCCATTTCTGCCTGCAATTTTTTCCGGGCTTCCTCTGTCTTTTGGGCCATACTCAGAGCCCTCTCAAGCTCTTCAAAAGCTGAAAAGAGAAAAAAAAAAAAGTATATGATAGTCGAGAAATATGTATGTCCCTTGATAGAAGAACAGAGTTCTCAGAAACTGTAAATTACACAAGTGACACAAGAATAATCTTAGGAATCCATCAAGAATTCACATGGGTTTATTAACTGGAAAGAAAACTGACAACTAGCTGTGAATTTCCTCCCATACATTCTGCATCTTCTATTTCTTCCCTTAAAGTCACTCTAAAATACATAAACCATGAACTACAGCTCCTCTTCTGGCTATATGGGCTGAGCATCTCTGAAGAGGAAAAAAGCTGCATGAAGAAAAGGCAATTCACAAGTTGTTCTTCCACTAGAACAGGCAGATGGAAGCATAGAGCAGGCATGCTTGCTAAGCAAGTCAGCTTTTACTGAATCATGAAAGAGTTCTGAACAGAACACTGAAGTATAACACCAGGCACCTTATTTACCTAAGGGTCATCCATTTCAAGCTGTACAACCTAGACAATCCTCTCTTTAAACTGTGGGTGTGGTGGAGTCCATTCAGATGGCTGTGCTGATTTCATTATCTCACTATTTACTGGTACCAGTATCGGAGTTCCTCACTGAAACTGAAGGCAGAATATATACAGAATTACACAAGACTAGAATCTGATCACTATTAGGGAAGTCTCTCTTCCTGAATAGATCATGAATGTGGAAAACCCTTGCTGCATATCAAAGAAAAATTCAGTCTCAGAACAGTCTACTGTATGGTTAATTTTTTGCATGAAAGAACTCTGACAAAACACCCCCGTAAAATTCAAAATCACAGTGCCAGTATCAAGAGTGTCATTTCTCAGAGCACAGAAAACCTGAAAGTATTATTCTATCATATCCTGGACTACTTGGATACTATTCAGGGAGCAGACAGGGAAAAAAAAAATCAAAGTGTTATTTAGTATGCTAAGCTTTCTTCCACTTAATTCCATCCCCAAAAGAAAATCATAATAAACACACACATCTAGTCTCTTGGATCCACCATTACTTAGCAGGCATTCACAGCAATTCTCATAATCCTTGGGTTTTTTAAGCTATCTTTAATAACACTGAGGCACGAGTTTGAGAAGTGCGTAATAACTTCCATTCTGCATCCTTTGATAATATTAAAAACTGAAGCTTTTATCCACAATCTCTACTTTTGAGGCAACGCTGCAAATATGTTTTCAAGTAACTTCATCCCATAAAATTGCATCACCCAAATTCTGACCTTTTCCAGAATTTCCTTCTGTTTTCCGAGGAAGCCTTCCTCTCACTACTCAGAGAAACAGTCATGTTTTAGGTTAAAACAGGGTTATTGGTGACCCTGGCAATAGCAAAGCATATAATTGTATCTACTTTTCCACTCTGGTTCTACTTAATAATGAATACTAAAACTCATGACAAAAAATTAAGAGCACTACAGATTACTTCAAACAGCAGAAGAGCCTAAAACATAACGCAAGCGTGCACAAAGCTTACAGCCCCTTAATTCCCAAGCACAGTTTTTCTCAGTCCCCATCAAGACATCTGTCCCCTGGGACCCACAGGGCTGAAGTCCTCCCCGCTCACCACCCCGGGCACAACTCGGTTACGAACACAGCCTGCACAAGTGCCTTTGGGGAAAGACACCCACTTCCCCGATGGCTCCTCTCAGCCCTGAACAAAAGCATGTACAGCCAGCAGAATTGGCCACGTCCTTCAGTATTACAGTATCATAAATGTCTTTTTATAAAAAGCACCCTACAGAACTTTACAAAGTATAGCTTGAAAATAAAGCCTGCAAGTAAAGGATTAAGTTATTTTACACTTCCATACACGTTTTCTGATTCTTGTTCTGAGCAACATATCCTTTATCTCCGTTCGAGAAACCTGTTACTTCTGCAAAAGGAAAGAGAATGCGTTTGCCACAGCCCACGAACCTGGCGAAGAGAAGATCCCGGTTCAGGCTGGGATGGAGCCCTGGTGTGGAACAGCTGAGCAACATGCACAGGGCAGCCGCATCACCGCAAGCGCAAGCAGGATGCTAACGCAGAAGCTAGGCCAAAGCTGATGGGTAAACACCAAGGGGGTAGGAAAGCACAAAGAAGCAACGCTTTGCAGAAACACACTTAGCTCTCTTTAAGTTAAATTATATGCATCTCAGGCACTTCTGGCACTTAAGCAAAAGAGAACATCTTTATTCCAAGTAGTCAATTCCAGCGTAGCATGACACAACCCAGTTTCAAACCAGCCGAGGGCTGTTCATCAAGTACAGAGAACACGGTCTAAATTATTATTTTTCATCTATGGGAGATTTTAATTCTACTGTGGGTTAAAGCCTGGCATAAAAGTCCCTGTTTTTATCTAAACACACTTATTCTGAATGCAAAGAGTAAAGGCACTGCCTGTGTTCTCCCCCAACCAGCAGAGCTGCTGTCGAGGGAGGATCTTTTCACCAAGGCACGAGGTAAGTGAAGTCTTGCCAAGGCATAGCGGCACATCAGAAACTGTAAAAATCACACCAAGAGAGTCTCAGGTGAGTCTTGCAAAATCCCATTCATGTGACCAAGCCAGGCACACGGGAAACCTTCCTGTGCAGTACACAAATTACACAAGAAGAGCCTGAGCGGAGTTTAAGGAGCACAAGGTTGCAAAACTGATTTTTTATAAAACACACGCTAGAAAGTTGACAGCTTTACATATGCTACGCCAAAGTACCAGTCTCGGCTCCCTCTGCCTTGCCTCTCCACCCACTGCATCACCAGTCCCGGCTGCACAGGCTTCTTGCTCACTCTCCCTGCCTGCAGGCGTGTTATCTTCACCTCCATTGCCATCTGCTGCTGACAGCCGTGAAGACAGCGCTGAACAAGGTGGCAAGGGAGGGCTTTGCGTGTTTTCTTACCGCCGGCTGAAAGCAGGCGTCCCGTCCAAAGTCTGAGACCCGACGGCTGAGTTCTTTTCCTACAGTTGATTTGTGCAACGAGGATTCTAAATGCACAGTCCAAGCTTTTTGTTTCTCCATAGAAAGGTGCAAAGCATCCGTTAATTAAATTTGCAAGAGAAATGTCACCTACGAAGAATGGCCAAGTAAAGCAAAGAATTTGCTTACTAAAGACTTTCTGGTTTGTTTTCTGTACAGATATACGTATATCTGTCTGTTTTCTGTACAGATATACGTAAATCAATAATCTGCATCCTAAGAAGTCAGAAAGGGCTTACGCCAAGAAGTCTCAGGAGAACCAAGCTTCAGTTAACCAGTACTACAGATAGCTTGGTTCAAGTAAAATGTAAAATAATCTAGGTACATTGCAAAGCATTCATAAGAAATACCAGTCACTATTACTTCGCCTGAGAAGCACAGAATTTACTTTTTAGAGCACAGCTCAAGCCCCCAATGTGTGATGTAAGAAAAAAAAGAGCCCTTACCCCAGTCCTGTTCATACAAGGCTTGGGAAAGGCACCATGATTCACTTATTGGCATGTGTGGATGCACAAAAACAAGATGCTTTGTGAGATTTCAACATAATGTACTTCTAACTACAAAAAAACATGAACTTCAGCTGAGGAGACTGAGTCACAATTTACACAACACGCACCAACAAAGCATACGTATCTTTTCGCTATTTGAGGACACAACAATGCATTAACATTAAATCGAACACTGGAGCATTTCACTGAATTACAAAGAGAAAAGCCAGACACGTAACTCTTGACAAGTTAAAAACATGAAGTGGAAAAATATGCCACTTTTTAGCCTACATCATAGCACAATGAAAGTAAACTCCAAGTATAAGTTACGCTTTTCCTTATTTTGCCGTAACAGAAATGACATTAACATTTCTACACATACAATACTCTATTAAGCCAATTCTTCACTAAACCATGATATAGAAAAACTCCAGAATTTAAAGTCATCTCCTAGTAACTACCCAAGAAACAGACCTTGAAATATGTTGACCCCAAACGCATGAAACTGCCGAATTCTTAGAACTGGTACAACTCAAAGGCTGTGACCTAGAAGTAATTTCAGGTTCTCCTAATACTGATGGTGGTTTTCTCAAATGCCTGAACAATTCAGTTCAACTGTATTGAACTACATCTCCATTGCACAGCACAGCATTTTTGGAATGCATAAAGCCAAGGAAGTAACAGGAACACCTACTAAAGGTTACCTTACAACTTTGCCTATCTTAGAAGGAGCTTTAACTACTTTTCCAAGGGTTCCAAAATCTATACATGCATGCTTAACAGAGTACAAAACTAAATACACTCAAAGGGAGAAGGGATGCTCATGCACCATAAAAGTTATCAGTCAAATTTCGTTTTCAAAGGAGCATAATCAACACAGAAATCTGCCCCTAGAAACGCGCCGTGTACTCATCAACACGTTAGTCGTGAGCGAGACCACTTCTCACTACAGCAGTTAACTTTTCCAGGTATTCAGAGTATCATCAACTCTAACCCGTTTTCAGCGTCTGGCTACACAGACCTGAGGAAATCACTGTATTAACCAGAGCGTGTAGATATGAGCTCGTAATTGAGAGGTTGCTGCTGCTTCAAAAAATGCTGTTTCAGACAATGATGACAATAACCTCCTATCCACAAAAGTATTATAACAGTCTTCAGCTTTTTTTTTTTTTTTTAAATAATGAAGAGAATCTTCCTATTCGCCAAGAACTGCACAAAATCCAACTTTAGCAGGACTGACTGACTACTGAGATACGAACTTCCAGAGCAAAAAGACACGTGGAACCCGAAAGGGGTTGGAGAGGAAGGCACCTAATCAAACAGTCTGTTACTTCCACAAGATGGATCTTGGAGCTGCTTTTCTGTGTTACAGCAGAGCGATGTACCCAAACTAATCTTTAAAACTGAAATTTCTGATCTAAACCTACCTATATTTAAAATAAACCCCCATGAACTGTATTACGCGATCTTCTAATCACTTTCTAGAGAAAGAAAACATGTAGAATGTTTTATGCAAACTAACCACATCTGGGCTTCTGCCAAGAGAGTGAACTCCTTCAGATGCTTGTGAGAGCAAACCACATTCTTCCAGAAGTTTTGATACAGTGCAAAACAATTTCACTATTTGAACAAAGGGGGGCAGATGGACCTTTTAATTCAGTTTCAATCACAAGGCTAACTGCAACCACACATAATTAATGTTACCTACTTTTCATCACAAGCAAACTAGAGTGTCTAATAGTTACATAACTCCTAGGTTCCAAGCCCGAAGTAAAAGGAATCATCACTGCGGTTTCCACTAAAAAGAAATCAGGAATGTTTCCGCCACAATTACTGAAACAAAATGCTTGTTATGGTTGGACACATCCTCCGGTTTCTAGTTCTTGCCAAGCTCTTATACCCTCACTGCTATGTTTTCTATGTAAAATACTCCTGGCATTAAAATGATGATTTATAGCCAGTTACAAGTTTCCCTCCTGAAGTTATACCAGCACAAAACTCTATCAATCTCTTCTACAAACGGGAAAGTATAGCTGCCCTTCAGCAGCTTCCTTCCTAATTTCACCTGAATTGAACAGAGACAAACCAGTCACAATCATCACCTGTGGCCAGCAGAGGAACAGCAGAGTTAGTAATGATGCCAGCAGGGGTGATACGTAGAACATTAGGAAAAAGAGCATCTCTTATTATCCATTCCAAACAAAAAGTGACAAAAGGGTCCAAAAAGAACCCACTGAAGCTCTCTCAGGTTTAAATGTGAAAGCTAATAATCTCCAGAGTTTCTTACCAGCTCTTTCAGATTTTTCTTTCTCCTCTTTTAATTCTTCACCTTTCGTAGTCATCTGTTTTATCCGAGTGTGCAGCTGGGCTATCTCCTCCTCCTTCATTTCCAACGTTTCATGCATTTGTCGCTTTGTCTTTGCAATTACCATGCCCTGTGGAAAAGGTCCTTGTGATAAAAAGCCAGCAAATAAATAAAACATACAGCTAAACCAATTTCAAGACAGGACACAATCCTTGCCAGGAATAAACTTCAGTCTATTACTACAAAACTAGAAGTCATGGTCGTTTTATATGTCAGAAAACAGAAAATGCTAGCAAAAAGAAGGTAAAAATAGGGATTATTTTGATGAGTAGCCAAAATTTACTTAGTGGTGAAGAGAACTCCTCCAGCAACTAAGGACCATCACAAAACTCGCCCCCTCCTGGTACAGACACTTTTCTTTGAAATATGCATTCTGTAAGCAAACCAAAACTAAACCCATCGTAGTGTGCATGCTTCTCCTCAGGGAATATGCACATGAGTGTTAGTCATGTTGCCTACAGCACCACCAGAAGTTACTCCAAGTACCAAGACCGTGATAAAAAACCCTTTGAGGAACAAAAACAAAAAAAAAGAAACTTTTCATATTACTAAGAAACTACAGTAACTTGTCCTTCATTGGCCTTTTTAAAATTCATTTATATTGTATCTCATCTGGGGGCGTGGGAGGTGTTTGGGTTTTGTTTTGTTTTGTTTAAACCTGGTATTGAGGAGTGTATTCAGCATTAATTGCTCCATTCTAAGTAACATCATCTTGCAGCATTAAGCATAACCTAACAAATACCCTGAAGGAGCTATACAATAAAACTCTCCAGTAGCTTAAATTATTTGCACATTAAACAAACCAAACCACATCAGACGATGAATAACAGCTTCAAATACCAAGAAGCCAGATATTTTGAGTTTTAAACCATCTTCAAAAACTACAGAGTTTAAAGAAACTTTATTTACCTTGTCTTGTTCTAGCTGCTCAATCAAATTCTTTGCATCGCGCAGCTGCGTAAACAGTTTAGTCTTCTCAGCCATGTGAAAGTCCTAAAAAAAGACCCCAACCACTAATTTAAACCATTGTCACCTGTAAGAAAACACCTTCTTCTGACAAACAGCTTAGGTCTGACTCTTTTTAAGAACCATTTCTAGATTGGCACGTGAACAACAAGGCTGTCGTTACATTAAAAATGTGAAACAGACTAGGAATGAGACCTTGCACTACGCCTTGGAGGAAGAGCACAGAACAGAATCCAGGGAAATTAGAGTAGGCAGCTTTAAATTACTTTTAAATCTCCCAGTGCTAGGCTGCCTCATGGCTTCTGTCGTAACTCAGATATCTGAAGGCTTTGTTACAGCCCCCACAGCTGTCTCATGGATGTCAGAGCTGCTATAGTAAAATGGGTAAGAAACATGTGTAAGGCAATTGCCCTGTTACCAGCACCTCAGCTTACTCCAGCAATGCAATGTTCTAACGGCTCATTACCGGCCTTGTTTTGGAAGAGGTCCTTAAAATACTTGATTCTTTCAGAGTTCTTTCCATCTGGGCTAGTGCTAGGAGACCAAGACAGAGAGGAGTATGTGATTTGCACAACTAAAGTTGAATACAGCTGTACTTCTCACAATTCCGTGTTTCCGTTACTATCAGCCACCTTACTTTCACTCCACGCTCAGCATTTATGTCCTTAAAAGGAAAACTGAGCGAAATATTAAGTTAGCTTTGGGACTGCACTTATGTTAATCTTCATTATGTTGTGCTCTCCACTGTCCTCCCTTTCTGCATTTTCATTTACGTAACTGATGCCTCTCCCACTGTGTCTTAAAGGTTTAGCTCTGCTCCACTTTTCTCACTTTACCTCCTGTCTTCTGTGCTAGGACAGTCTTTCCCTCACCCCAACTTCCCACAGCTACTTTATTTCTATTACCATTTTGATGGTTATTCATACAGTAAGGTTTCACACACTTCTTTACAGGTTTTTACGTACTTGCTCAATCTGTTCATTCCAGGTCAGTTTTGCACCTTTAACTCCAAAAAAGTACAGGGACAGTTTGTTTAATGGTCTGCCCTATTAACAAATTTTGGAAATACTGGAGTTCTTTCCATACCTTCATTTTCTCCAGCTCCTGCAGCCTCTCTTCTAACTGTTCTTGAAGTGCCTCCTTCTCACTGGTTAACTGGGCACAACACTCCTTATGTGATCTCATCTTCTCCTTACAACGTTGCAGCAAGTTCTCTTGGTGCTTCACCCTCTGATGAAGAGCTTCCAGTGTTTTAATGGAATCTTCATTACCCTCTGCAAAACAACAGGCCAACATTATCGCACGCGCACCGTTTCCAAAACGCAGGTCTGCGTTCATCGCTCTCATTGCGGGCAACTCGCAGGCCTCTAGAGAAAGTTGTGAGAAGTGCAAAATTTCCTAGTCACTATGGCACACACACAGAGAATAGTAAATATGTTCTTTCACCCCAAATTAATTTACAAAACCCCAGTTACTATACAAGCTTCAAAACCAAACTATTATTCAACAAGGTTTTGTATGCAATTAAAAAGTCATCATGATTTATAAACCAGCCTGCTGCTACTAAAAGAATATTCACAAGCAAGAAGAAACACGAAGTAAAGCAATTCACGTCTCTCAAGTGCCAGGCACGCAGATTCCTGCTTTCCCTGAGCTGGGTATGACGTTCAGTCCAAAATATTCAGGTTGGCAGTACCACACTCGGCAGGCCAAAGGCCACGCCTAGCGTCGCTCTGAGCTGTACTTCTCTCCACACTACCAGTACGTTGGGCAGCATTTTACTGTGTTCTGCTTTGATGCTCTGGAGGCTGCAAGAGTACTCGGCGTGAAAACAGCATACAATTCAGAGGTTCAGTTCACGGCCACAAGCCTTAAACACTGTAGTCCAGAAACAGACAACAGCACAGGGAATATCTTGATCCTTAGGGACTGGATACTAACATTATTTCCTAAGCATTACAAAAGACACGA
>NW_010225047.1:12660-24523 GCF_000690775.1 Eurypyga helias
CCTTCACACCATCCTAACACATGAAAATCATGGCAGATGCTAAAAAAGGTCATGTCAAGATGCACGTTCACCTCTGTCTGGATTCTACTTTTTATGAAGGATACCAATGAATGTCACTTTCATTTGTATCAGCACTATAGTGTCCCTTCCTCAGATATACAGGGTTCTGGGAGTCCCATAAAAAATAACCTCCTGATGTGAGCAAGACTTATATTATTCAACAGAATGAATAACAAAATTGATATTAAAAAAAAAAAACATCCAACCAATTCAAACCTGGTCTCCTCTCTAAACTCCAGAGACAGGTCCTTGCTTAGGGAGGACAGAATCTCTTAATCATATTAAGAGGGGATACAAACAACATTTAATGCCAAAAGCAGTATTCATGATTTTTAACAAAGGCAAAATGATTTGAATTCTTACAAAAATTTAGTATCTTAGAAGGGTTATCTGTCCTCTAGCTGCCACACTGTTTGCAAAACAATTGTCTCCTAGAAAATACAACTTCACTCTGACATGTTCGGCCTTACGCACTGTCACTAAATCATACGTAACAGCAGGCTTATTCCCCAAAATTCAAAACCTTTTGAAAAAGCTGCAATACCTACCACTGCTTCCTGGTTCCACAGCATGTTCTGTACCGATTTCTTTTGTTGGAGTTTGAACTTGTGCTTCAGATAGGGTATTTGGAACAGGCAATTCAAATTCAGTGCCTATCTGACCATTCTGTAACCTCTCTTTCAGCAACGACACCTAAACAAAATGAGTTATTTTGGTAAAAAAGAAACAAGGATTCTGAGTAGATCTTGTTTTCATCTTCAAAACCAGAGAGTTAAATAAAATTGATATCACCAAGTAGAGAAGGGAAAAATATGTCTGAATTTTTTAAACTTTTTTAAAATTCAGAATTATGTTTCCAATTAACAAAAATAGTATCATTATGAGTGGAGAAACAAATGCCAATTAAGCAAAGCACATTAATTTTGCCAAAGCAATTTTAGCTCAAACATCTGCTAATGTTACGTTCTTGGTAACAAAGACATTACGAAGGTATTTAAGTGCAGAACAATCACATTTAACGTGAGTGAGATCTTACAAAGATATCACCTAGCACAAAAATGCACTTTATTTCTAGATGATCATGAATTCTCAAGAAGCTTTAGAACATCACAGAAATTACAATAAAAGATGGACGTGCATTACAGGAAATACGAAATTTAAAAAAAAAAACAAAGCAGGAAAAGCAGTTTTAAAGAACATCTGTTGGATATGGTATCTTACCTGAGTTTGCAGGACACTAATAAGTTGATCCTTTTCTTCTAAGGAAGCATCAAATTCCTCTTGGAGTTGTTTCTTAGCTTGTTGATCCATCTGGAGCTCCTGAGAATCATAAAGAAACGCATCTCAAATGATAACCAAAATATGAATTTTAAAATCTCATCAAAATATTTGGAAATAATATTAAAAACAGCTCTTTGCAGTTGTGACACCCGAATACCACAAAGTGGGTATTTCTTTCACTATACAACGACACACAACATGGTAAGAACATCCCATTATAATACCAGCGGTGGGTATTTCTTTTACTATACAACGTTACACAAAACATAATAAGAACATCCCATTATAATACCAGCATTAAAACTGCAAGAGTCTAGATCTGATGCAAAATTATCAAGGATCCTTTCTCGTTAACACTAAGTTTGTGTAGGGATCACTTCAAGCCCCCTCCTGAAAACTGTTTTCCACGCACACATTTCCCCTGGAAGCTGAAGACTGCACTTCAGTAGATTCTTGACTGAGCCACCAGATTAAGTCAATGTAAACAGCAGAAATGGAAATTCCTGTTACGCTCTTTCAAAATGACAAATGCCATTTATAAGAGCAAAAAGCTGTCATTTTTATTCCTCAAATGTGTCTCAAATGAGAATGCCAGGGAATGACAACTTAACTATGTGGCTTTACTGTCGCTTTACTCTCTACTTACTTGCATTCATTTGGCTTTAAAAACTTGGAGATGTTGCCTAAATGCATCAGTAAGATCTACATAATCTTATAAATACTGCCAAGTGACTATGTCCACTTTTTAACCCTGCATTGCCTGAGATTCTCAACAGCTACTGATCACACGTCTGCCTTGTGCTTCCGAGCTTTAGGAGTAATTCCTTCCAAGCAAAGCAAAGCAGCTCAGGGCAAGCTGAAGTGTCAAAGAGATTTACTGAAACCAACACAGAAATAGTCCTCTATGGGTCCCAAAGTCCTTTCTGATCCTTGTCTGAGAACACTGAAGACTGCTGGAAGACTGCTGCTGAGGAATTACTCTTAACAGCAAAAAAACTGAAGTAAGCAAAAGGCACCTTGACTTCCAGGGACTATTTCACACTGTCAACTCGGCCTCAAAGGAGACTGTTAATTCTTACATGGCACTTTTGGAAGAAAATTGTCTGATTCGACATAATGGGTAAAATGGACTGTATGATGAAGAAAAGTATTTTTAAAATTAATTTTAGATAACAAATTATTACATCAATAAATGGTCTGTTTTGTACCATTTTAGCACCCACAATGGAAACATACTATTTTATTTGTATTTTTTCTTTTAAGTCTGTTTTACCTGATGCTATAATACCTGGGCCTCCACAAGACCAAAAAAATGTATTTTTTGAAGTTTTCCAATTAATAAAAAAGAATTTTAGTGTTAGATTTGAAGGAATCTTTCCACCTACAAGATTTATAAAAAAATGAAATTAAATTTTACGACTAATATATATAGAAATTTCTATACATAAAATTAAGGAAGAAAATATATGTAACACACATATATGAATCAGGAAGACTACGACAGAAAAAGTGAAATAGAAGTATGCATACAACCAACCCTATTTCATAATCAAAAACTTTAACTATGGTATATATATGCCTTCCAAACTTTACTAAATACCAGTAAGCTGGAAAACCAAACTTACTGGAGCATGCAGATAGAGACTTAACACAGAATGAGCTTCTTTCATGTGACCCTGTAAGTGAACTGGAAAAAAACCCAACATTGGCAAGCCACTTCTGTCAGTACTGCTGTGGGTTTTTCCTCTCCGATGGGCTGACAGTTTAGCTTAGGTCAGGGCAACATCCCAGGCACGGGCTGCGGCTCGGACGTGCGCAGCACACCCAGCACTCTGGCTCACTGCTCTCAGCTGCTGGGGCAGAAGCAGCATGGATCTGAACCAAAATCTACCCCTGTGGCAATCACAATTCACAGCCTCCTTACTTGGATTACTCCCCCCACCACTGAAGAGTGCCCTGCCATTCCCAGTGACCTCCTTTGAAAGGACTGGCTGGCTGCCCGACTGCTCGCACCAGGGCAGCCTCCTGCGGGTGAGCGCGAGCCTGGGGTACGTGCGCACCTGGATGCTCACAGACGCGGTCCCTCGCCCTCAGCGACTGACCCCAGCCCCTGTCTGCAGGCGGGACGCTTGACTGTCTGCAGCCAGTCAGCCTTCAGGCAAAGGTGGGACCTCGCTGCGGTCTGACGGCTCTCGCAACCTCCGCGCCAGCGCTGCTGCTCGGCACGGGGCACGCCAACACAGGAGCGCAGCCAAAGAGAAACCCCATGGCTTTAAGTGAGCTGCTACCCAGCTCCCAAGCAGGGTAGAAGCATGGACTGGAGACGCCCTCACACACTCATCTCCAAATGCTGCACTGGCTCATGGGGCAGTAAAAAGGCTTCAGCCTCCCGTTCTGCTTCACCAGGATTTGACAACATGGTTTTTGTGAACCTGCCCTTTTAATTTGCTCTGACCAATAATTTGTACGTGTCTTTTAATTAAGCCCAATCTGTTGATTATCAATACCAAATACATTACAGCTTCTCCTTTTAATTTTGCTATAACCTAAGGAGACAATAATCATAAGAAACCTACCTGATTTTGTGATTGAAATCAAAATATACTTCAAATGCACTACAAAAATGTAAATACTCTAATTTAAATCACAAGTATTTTTTAAAATTTGATCCTAAATTTTTTTTTTAATTGTTAAAATACATATTAAAAAGTGCCTATTACTTGCATTTGCTTAACATTAGTATTTCTTGATACTAGATAAGGAAGAAATTACACAGGGACATCTGCTGGGCCTGATAATACTGCAAGAACCACAGACATTCTTACCTATTTGACCATGAATAGAAAAGCAGTTCAGTCAGTACGATGAACTGCTCTGTCTTATGGTGTGACAGTAAGCTGCTGAATGGGAAACAAGCCAGAAAAATAACCCCATATGAACAAATGAAAACAGGTGGTAAAAAACCTTGTTGTGCGATAGAAAACAGTTTGTAAAGCGGACAAAAAAAACCCAAATGCTAGGCAGAGAAAGATCCTATGTAAGTAAATATTCAATCAATAACGGAAATTACCTCTCTCAGTTCTCCAATTCTGCGAAGTGCTTTATCCTGACTTTGACTCAGAATGTCCTTTAAAAAGAAAGAATAAGCATCAGGTATATTATGTGTAACTTTAGATATAAAGTATAAATAAGTCACAGAATTATATTTCAGCAGAAGACTGACTTTTTTAATTCAAGCCAAACTTGATGTATAAGTACTGTCATAAACTGTCAGCTGTGGGTTGGCAATCTATCACCTGAATTCAGCTAATGCAATAAAAAATGCTGGATACAACAGCTTCACAGTTACTTTGACAAACCAGTATTAGCCTGGCTTCCTGAAAATACCCTTTCCTACCTGGGATTTCTGTTATACACACACATACATACATAACTTACTGTGCAAACACACACATGCCATGCACTGAAAATTAAATCTTTATCTGCACTATAAATTTTAAGATTCAGAAACGCATTGAGGTAAGAGAGGATGAAAAGTAATGCTTACCTGTAGCTTTTTCTTCTCCCGCCGGATGACCTGATAACCAGACACTAGCTAAAATACAGAAATCGGGTATAATGATGATATTGCATCTGCTTGCTTACAGCTATCAAAATAATTTGCTTAGTTGTATCACTATCTGCATTTTCAAACTCTCAAACTGAAAAAGCTCTTCTGACAGAAACATACTTAAATTTTACCAGTGTTACCTTATTCCATTTATAAAATATCTCCAATGTGCTTAAAAATGTAAAGCCTACATGACAAGAGAGTGAGGTTACTCAGAGTTACTGCACTTTTCCCTTAACCAAAAAGACCTCTAAGGACAGCCAGTACAGGCAGTCAAAAAACTAACTTCATCAGAAAGTACATCCCAGACAGCTACCCCACAGGGGTGTACATTTGTAAGGGTACACGTCTAAGAGAGCTTAACTAAAATTAATTTTACAGTGAGTATGCACTAAAACCCACACTTACAAGTCTAGCAGCAAAGGTCTGAATGAATGCTGAATGTTCTCATCCCCTGTGCTTTGCATATACACAGCAGACAAAGACAGACTCGAAGTGGACAATATTTCTCATTGTAAGCTGACAAAAAGGACTTCATGAGTAACTGCACAATTTAGTTTAATTAAAAATTTGATCACAATTGCCTAAGCTATCCAAAGCTGAAGTAGCATAATGGCACTTGGAACCAGAAATTCTGTTTTCAAAGTGCTGAAAAATTAAAGGAAAACAAATCCAAAACACCAAAACCAGAAATCTCTAAGTCAAAAGATAGCTTCAAATTCTTATTTAAAATAAATTAGGATTTTACAGAACTCAAAATGACTTTTAATTTCAGAGCCATACTTATTTTCCACTTAAAAGAAAACTAAAACTACTATGGATGGTTCCCTTACTGTATTTTTTGAGATGCTAACTTTGCATCCTATGTTAAGTGAGATAAGTATTTTACATCTTAAATTCCCATTACATATTGAAACTACTTTCTTCCAACCTCCAGCAAAACAGTTTTTTCCAATTAAATAACCTCACAAAACCACAAAAAGGCCCAGACTTTTTTGACAGAGAAAACTCAGACTTGCTGGAGTACACTAAAAAAACCCCAAAACACAACACACAAACCAAACCAAACAAACCCACAAATGGAAGAATTTTCATTTTGGCAACACTGTTGACATAAACTTTTTTAAAAGTATCTTATTATACTAGACAGAAGAGAATGAAAAATTAATGGGAGACACAAATTAATTCCTGAATTAACAGAAGACAACAGGGTTTTTTAGGCACATGCTGAATACTGAAATTGCCATATACATATTTTAGATTCCAGGGATTTTGACAGTAATAGCCAAAAGCCTGCACAGGAATCTTTGTATTTGAGGGCAGCAAACGTGTAAAGAACTGTAAAAAACAGTGCAAATGGACAGTTTTAAATGCAAAACACAGACATACTTTAAAAAAAAAAATCCAACAGCACCACTTGGAAAGCTTTACTTTTGCCAACAATTTAGAAAATGAGTAGCAAAACTACTTATATTATTGGTTTTCACCAAAATAGAAAGTGAAATCGTCCTTGAATTAATTCCTTCCAGGGAATACCTGGAAATGATGGGAGGTAGAACTTCTTAATTAAAACAAAATGCTTGCCCATCGCACATACACTGTGTACTTCAAGAACAAGTTTCAGAAGAAAAGTGCATTTGCTGTCATGTGAGTACCAGCCATGCTCACCTCTGTACTGAACTCCACCCCTTGCTATGGGCTTTCAGCAGAAACCGTCACAGGCCTACTTTGGGAGAGCAACTATTAACCCAGCTCTACTGCTGATAACTTCTCTTGTTTACAAACAAGAGAAGAAAAGGATTTTCACATTATATTACCAGAAAAACATCTAGTCCAAAAATAACTAGACTTACAACAATAACTTAACTTCCACGTTGACCGGAAGTTGGTCCATCTGCTCCAAACAGGAAAACAAAACGATTATCCACTACTGGAGCATCAGCTAGCCTCACACTAACACTGCCTACCTCCGAGTATTTTCCCCTATAGTTGCCCAAACTGCGCTCCATTCTGCGTAGCCGCTGCAGCAACTGCTCTCTGCTGAGTCTGTCCATATTTCCCAGAGGCTCTTCTGTTTCACTTTCAGTGTCGGAAGGTGGATCAAACGTTGGACTGGCTGCATCCAAGTCCAGTTGATACAGTGAGTCTCTCGAGGAAGTTCTTAGCAGGGACTCCTTAGAAGAAGAACGGAACACAGACTCCTTCACTGGGCTTTGAAACAAAGACTCCATGGAGGGAATTCGGAGCTGAAGCCTCTGGGCCAAAGTCTGAGTGTCAGCCAGCTGCAAAATATTCAAAGCAAGTAATTAATTCTGCACTCCTTTTAGGCAGAGACACACTAAAGCCCACGAAACAGAGATGAGACCTGGGCAATAGAACAACTGTTGCCTAACATGCATGACACCAAATAGCTACCATTCCTTTGAAGAATCCTCTCCTTGTGCAGAAAAATCAAGCATGCAGTTACCAGATGTGAGCAATTTCAGAGAGCAACTAAATCCAGTAAGCTACAGCTCTGGTTTAAACTTCCAAAAGAATGTATTTCTGTGTATCCTCTTTAAAAAGTGAAGGGCATGTAACTAAAATAGTTGCATTTACTGTTGTCCCAAATGTTTAAAAAAAAAAAAAAAATCTGTGCCTCACTTCTTGATGTATTAAGCAGAAGACTCTCCTTATCTCAAAGACACAAAGATATTTTCCTATGACTAAGATTACAAATTCAATGTGAAAGTCCTTGTGCAAGTTTTAACATGCCGTCCTAGACAGTCCTTTTTTAAATTTTCTTTTAAATGGTTTTATGATTTATACATAAAACGCAATTACTGATTTATGCAGCTCAAGTACTTACGCTGCTCTAAAGGCAAAGGTTCTACGCTGTGGTACCGTTTGGAAGTGATTGGAAAGCACGATGTTGCCCCCTGATTTATGCAGCTCAAGTACTTACGCTGCTCTAAAGCCAAAGGTTCTACGCTGTGGTACCATACACGGAAGTGATTGGAAAGCACGATGTTGCCCCCTCACACGTGGTAGGAGCCACTGCTACCTAAACCTTTTCTGAGGCACAGTCAAGAATGACCTCCACCTTTATCGCTAGCGACAATTTTTTTTTTTTTTAAGTCTAACGGGCTGTTTCCTTCAGCTAGAAATTAGCTTTCTAGCCACGCAATGTGCCCTCGACTCTTGAAAGCGAGGTGAGCGTTCCGTAGCCCGGGCTGGCCGTGTCCATGAGCAACGAGACACACCTCGAGGCTGGCAGCCTGCAGCACGCCATCACATACTGCTAACCTGCCCCTACAAAACAAATTCCACATCACTGACAACACTTAATACCAGCTCATGGGATTATAGGCAATAATACTCCCTAGTATCCTGGCAGGCAAGTACTGGTCATCCCTACTCCAGCATGAAGTTATATACCGGGCACTTGACATAACACAAACACACCAGCAACAGAGGAAACAACAACACAAAGAAAACACACCAGCAACAGAGGAAACAAACTCCCCATATCCTCCCCATACCTGCGGGGAGCCTGGTCCACTGCCATCATTTACTGTGGATCTGGGAAGCGGTTTAGTTAAGTCCTACAGGAGGAAAAACAACTGTTAGAAGGAACAAGCTACAAGGACTGTAATTCACAGATTCCTACAAACAGCATCTGTGCTTTTTCCTTGCCCGTGTTTTTAGTGCTTTCTTTTGAATGTTTATTAAGCTGTCTTCATTAAACAAGCTAGTTGGTTAAATTCAAAACAGACTGCTGCAACACACAGAACTACAAAGCAGCTAAGTGCGCGGATTAGTACGAGACATCTGCAAATGCAGACATCTCCAATTATTCATAATGATTGTTTATGTAACATTTACGCACAAATCAAAGAAACACCAAGAAGACAAAATGATAGCAGGAAAAATCTAATTGATGACCAGTGTTGTTTACATCTAATATGAGTAACAGCGGAATCACCACCTCTTCCTCTGTTTAAGAACATTTGGGGGAGGTGGAAACTACCTGGAAAAAAAGTGCTGGGAACAGGCTGTTGGAGACTCTAAACAAGCACAGGAAGAAAAATCAGATTTTCAGAAAAAACACCCTGTGCAAAACTTCATGCGCACATTGATCTGCACTCCCAAACAAACTAACAAAAATAAAAAAACCCACCCAGAACCACCCAAAAAAACTAAAACCGACACAACAGAAAACAATAGTTTTGATTGTTCGGGGCTTTGTTGTTGTTTTTATGGAGTTCAGGCATTTCTGTTCCTAGTCTGTCTATCCTGCTTTTCCTGTGTTCAGTGCTCAGGTGTTCTCTAACCTGTACAAATCCAGACGGTTTCCTGCTGTTTAAACAAGTTCAAACTGAAGCAGCAAAACATGCTAGAAACCATCCTGGATATGAATTTTTTTTAAGAGAAGCAAAGCACTGAGACGTATCAAAGATTGAGAAATCCCATTAAAAGCAGCGTAACTTTTAATTTTCATTCAAGGTGTACCCTGATAGTTATATGCAAGCTGTAAAATCTAAGGCCTATATACAACTAAGATATCAATCATAACCATCCACATATCTGCTACACGATTACACCCACAGCTTCTGTTCTGTGTGGACAGGCAGAGAAGCATACTTAAACGAATTCAGAAGAGGAACGGTTCACTGTAGAAGGGTTTCAGAAAGATTTGACGTGGAGCAAAGCGAAGGAAGTATAAAAATACGACAGAACAAAGAGAAATCCAAAGAGTTAAGGAAGCCAGAGAAATGAGCAGTCACCCATCCAGACTTAGACAGGGTGAAATGAGCAATAACCAGCCACACAAGAAGTCTGTTTGGATTCGGAAACTGCGCTTCACCAGGCTTGAACACAACCTGCAGTCTGCTTCAGAGCACTGTTTTGCTTCTTCCTAATGGATTAAGAGCTCTTACTGGGTTCTGAACTAAAGCACTCCTACATTTTATTCTCAGCTCCATTACCTGGGTTTTTTTCATTGCTTCACTGGAAAGTTAATAATAAGGGTAATCCAAATAAAAAATTATCTTCTGCTTTGTAATTTACAGAACATGTACCGTGCTAGTATTGGACTGACAACTGAGGAAAGCAAATACTTTGCCAAGAATCACAAACTATAAACACTTATTTCAAAAATCATATATTCTGATACCCATAGAAAGAATTAAGAAAACTACGGGGGGCTTGTACATCTAATTCATAAGAATAATTTAGTAATATTTAAAATCTATGTTAAAACACACGATAAATTAGATTTATTAACCCTAATAAAGTGTTTATGAATATAACAACCATGGATGCTGTTCTCTTCTGTGAAGATGCTTAAAAAGCTGATATTTACAGATATATGAAGATCCTTTAAAAATGCCATTTCAAAACTAAAACTAGTGTCGCCACTTTTAAAATTTTCCTATTAACTGTGCCGACATCTTTCTTTCAATCTCTCTGAGCAAAAGTAGAACTATATTTGGGATTAGATTTTCCGTTGGCATAAATAATAAAATGGGTGCACTGGTAATCTTTTAGACAAAAACTGGACGACCACAGGTATCTTACCTGCTGCAAATCTAAGTCACTGCACTCTAGGGCAAAGGGTCATATTCTGGTGTCCACAGAGCGAAAGGTAAGCATGAAAGGAAGTTGCTATATGCAAGTACGGATTCAAGAGGCTTTGAAGAGCTTTAAAGCCCTGGCCTTCCATAAGCCTTAAGAGCTGTTTCAGCAAAGCTAGAATCACAGAGCACTGACTGGCGCTTTGGAAGCCTTAAAACCAGCAGAGTTACATCGGGGTTTCTGGAGACCAACAGAAGGCTTTCTTGCACAGACCCATAGCACATACACAGCTGTGTCTCTATCCAGCAAGAGCTATGCTTAGGATCTGTAATAAGAGGTTGCTTTTTGTTGTTAAGATGTAGAAACCTGAGCTCAGTTTTGACTAGAGCACATTAGGGCATTTTAGTGACACTTGTGCTTCCTTACTTCCCCATTGCTGAAATACAAACTAATTCATCTTATTTATTTCTCAAAGGTATGAATAGATTAGTAAGCCTAAAGAGGCAAAGCTTAAATGTTTGCATTTAGAAACATTTTACTGTTCTCGCTCCTTCTCAGGTATTCCAAAATTGAGTACATTATGCAAGAAGGAGAGCTTAGTACATATTTTCTTCCCTTACTTTCCTTTAATTTTTCTTTAGAAACACCTCTCTCTCCAAGAGTATGTGAACTTTTTTTCATGCAATAAAATCCATGCAGCCTAGTTAGTAAAGAGTTTATACTTCACCTGTGCCAAAAAATCCACAATTACAGTCATTACTCTATGATTGTCATGCTCTTGGATCACATGTCACTTTTAAAGGACTGCTCTGTTTTAGCAGAATTAATATAAATTTGTGTGTGTTGATGAAGCCTTCCCTCTCCTACATTTTTAGTTTACCTCGGTTTCCCAAACATATATAATGTTTTGGGGTTTTTTTAGCACATATATATATATATATAAAATCAGCCCTCCTCTTCCCTATAAACTTTTATATCATTGTTTCCGCCCCCCAAATTGTTACTGTGAGAGTACAGCTCTAGAGCTTTCTCAAAGCTCAGAGAACAAAATCATTTTTACAGGTAATGTATTATTCATCCACACTGATAACACATTAACGGTAGCTCTTACATCACAACTATTTGCTGTGTATGCAGTCTTGTCTAGAAATATGTCAGTCAGTGATTCCTGCCACTAAAGTATATACTAAAAGATAATATAAAGACAACATTTGAGTATTCACAGAAATATGGGTTTTGAAACAAAACTGTACTAGGGATATTCTGTAGTGTAGTGTAAAGCAGTGAAACTTTAAAGTAATGATCCCTGGAGCTGGAATATGATAAAAATACCTAGAACTGGGGGGGGGGGGGGGG
>NW_010225047.1:24554-31054 GCF_000690775.1 Eurypyga helias
GGGGGAAATCTATTAACTATTTCAAGCCTACAGATTTCACACAGTCTCAATGTCCTATTTACTCCACATGAAAAAAAATCAATCTTGAGAACACCATGACTGAGCTAGCAATGAACCCTGTGCTCCAAGGGCATGCTCTAAACAAGCATAACCCTTTACCACAAATGAGGACTTTCCACAGATCACCCTTTTAATCACTCTTTCAGTCCAACCTTGCTTAGCTTGAGAGAGACGAGCCCAACACAGCATGGTGTGCTGTGCTATGTCCATCTGCTTATCAAACATCTATCCTGTTAACAGCTCCCAGTGACTTGTCATTTTGAGCCCCTGCATGAGCAGCAAAAAAGCACCTGCTAAACTGGAAAAGCAGAGTAATCATGAAGTATGAGGATGAGCTGGGACTCTAAAAACCAATGTGTTCTGATATGGAGTCAGGATTGCCCTGCCTCATAAGTATGTGAAAGATGCCATCCCAGTCCTGTGACCATAACCAGAAGAATACAGCATTGTACGTGTGTATGTCAGAATGCAGAAGGCTGCTTTCCTCCCTATGCTGGCTTCGTTTTCTCCACTCCTTGTTTTCTGCTCGCTGAGCTTTTCCCCTTGTATACTATGAAAACAACACTTCCAGGCAAACAAATATATAATAAAAATAAAACCAAATTATTATGAGGCTAGATAGTCTTTTTTTAATAGTAGCCGCCAGGTTACCAACTAGAAGTAGCTGATTTTCAGTGTCTATGTCAGACAACTATTTCCTGCTATCATTAACAGTAAATGACATTGTGAGGCTTTCACTGTACACAGCAAAAAGCGTGTAACTTTTAGACAAAAACAATCTTGGTGATTTATCATATCCATTTATCTCAAAATACATACAGACATAAAGATGAAGAGGAAGACTGTCAATGGTATTAGTGAATTCCAAGCGACAAACGTACAAACTTGTGCAATACATATTTAAAAGTTGTATAGAGTATGGTTACCTGCATAACAGAGAACGTGTTAAATTGTTTTATGTTACAGTAAATTCACACCATGTAGCACACCAGCCAGGAGCTATCAGGTACTACCTCCGTCCAATTTAGTGCAGGGTTAGCAACAGGGTAGCTGAGAGATGCCTTTGTGAGAAGAAGCCACAAGCAACGCTAGTTTTGCCTTCTAGTACAGTGCTCTCCGCCCCCTGCTAAAAGCATGGCTGAGGGGGGTGGGAGGACTCACCACACCGTCACTCTGTGGCTTAGGCTGTTTGGTGGGATCCAAAGCAAAGATAGTATACTCAGAGAGAAAAGCAGGCTCTGCTATCATCCCAGCTAGCAGCTGTCATTCAATGCAAAAAGTAGGAAAATGAAAATAAATCAAGTAATAAGGTAAAGGATGTTGCACAATTTGACTCAAATTTTCCACACTGTCAACAGCAGTGTAAAACAATACAGCAGTTTATGACACTACAGATACTGATAAAGGCAGGACATTACCAGAAAATATGCACTAGATCATTTCAGAACAGCCAAACTACAGTTTTGATCATTTAGAAGAAAAACACACAATTTTTTTTTAAAGAAGGTAGTTTAGCCAAAGATAAAGACAGTGTTTCAGGCACTGATATTGTATTATTTCAACTTCTGTGGATTTCTGATCTTCAGATACCACTGAGACTTCTTTGCTCTGTTATGCATGAAAAACTCATTAGTCTAAAATTCTTTCAGTATCTCAATTATAAACAATATAAATTGCATGCTTTTGACTTTATCTTCTAGTGTTCTTACACACTAGAATTCTAATTGCATTAAAAAGCAAATTCCTTACAAAATTTTTCAAACTAATAGCAGACTACTCTTTTGTAAATACACCACAAATTGAATTAACCATTTTATCATCTCAGTATTGAAGAAGAGATTTAAATTCCTAGAGACTAAAAACCTCAAAAGAAAGATATGTTGGAATATGCATTCAAACTGGCTATCTGTATGTAATACAATCTAATACTGTTAGGATGCTCTAACAGATTTCAAAAAAATATTCCTCTCATCATTTTACTTACGCCCAAAAGTTCAAAGTTCAACTTCCTTACAGCCTGAGATTTCAGAACCGTGCTGTCTTGCTGAACCAAAACATGACATTGTTCTTCTTTCTCATTATTTCAGAACAATTTTGTTTTATTTCAAGTTAACTAATAGTATTTTTAGGAACCAAATCTATCACAATGTAAATTAGGGTTTGGTTGGGTTTTTTTTTTTTGATGACTATTACATTGACTCCAACGCTCCAGTAGATGAATTACATAAACTCAGGTCGAGAAAGGAAAAATACTTGCATGTGTAAGATCTGGAATGCTACCTGACTTGCAATTTCTGCCCACCAAACCCTTCCAGAAAATGTATTAAGTGCATAATGTTCAGCAGCAGCCATACACAATAGCCTCTGAATGTCGGTACTGACTCCCTGTGTCTTCTCTCTGATGTATTTCTACACTGAAAGAAAACCAATAATTATTGAAAAATTAGAGTAACTGAGACCTAAATTACCAGTCCTACAGAAAGCAATGCAAAATGAAAACCTAAACAACGTGCTTTTATTGCCTTCAATTTGATTCACTACACTATACACATCTATATACACACACCCCCCTCGTACGAATGTCCGTATCTGGAGAACCTTGCTAGTTACACCAGAAGACCTTCTAGAGCTATAAAGGGAAGGAGGCTTTGCTTCACCCTAAGAAAAAAAAAATCCACTACAAAATTTTCACTTGTCTTTACAGACGGGGTATCTGCAGAGCACTACTTCTATAACTTATGCTCAGCTTCTCAAACTGGTAAGTGCAGTGACCATTAATTCTGACTTCTATTATTCAGCTGCCCTTGTCATGGCACTCCCAAAGCTGGCATGGGACAAGTGCTCAAGCAGTTTACTTGATCTGCAAGAACTAGCCAGGTCTGAGAAACTCGGGTGAGCTTCTCACTTTTAACATACTACAAACAGGAGCTGCTAACAGGAGATGGTCCCATTTCTCCTGCTCCCAGTCTTTTTTCCCCCGGCCAGGACACACTTGCCCAGTACATCCACTGTGGTTGCAACCACACACTGAGTTTGGTCAGACTGGTCACCAGTCCCTCCCTCTCTCAGCCTGTCAGAAGTATAAATCCTAAGAGTAAGCTGTGTTAAAGCTCCTGCTTTATATTTATCCAAGTGTGTACAAACCCACCTAAGTTTCTTTCCTTCTCTGAGCTTTTAGGCAAAACAAAAATAAGGAACCTGACATGTGTTAATGATTCCAGAAAACCTTTGTTAAATGGTTATGGTTGTAGAAGCTCGTAGCTTTGGCCATGCTATGCATTTTGTACATGTGCCTCTTGAAAGGGTAAATGCCAGAAAAGGAAATGGCAAATACTACATATACACAAATGTACAAACATATAGCAGCACGGCTACAAGCAAGCCTGACGGCCTCAGAAGCATGCAAATTCTCAACCACAACAAAATAATAAAAACTTTAAGATAAAAATTACTTTGTATCTTTAGAGAAGACCGCTGAAGATGATGGAACACATTTTGCAAAGCACTCATAAATGGATTATGGCAAATATTATTAACCAAAAGGTTATGAACATTTTCAACATGTAACATATATTATCTTCAGCTAAGGTAAGTCACTTTTTCAATCATGACCATCAAGCACTTCAGGAATCACAGATGATTCAAATTATTTCTTCACAGTAACAGTACGCTAATGCTTGCTTCTCAAAATACTAAATCGTGACATTTCAGCACAGCAGTATTCTGCTTAATCCTAATTCCATTAAACAATACACCAAGCAACTTGCATTAAAAAGAATTCCTCCAACAAGTTATTATCCTTCACCCGAAATAAAAATAATTAAAAAAAAATGGACTGTCAGCAAGTTCAGCATCCACAAACTTTTATTTTTTTTTTAGTCATCCCCTTAAGTCCAGGACCACGTGCAGTCTGGTGCAGCCAAGTTCCAGCAGGAGGCTTAGACAGTAAGTCTTTCAGAAAACGTTAATTGCAAACCCCAAAACTTAGGGCAAGATGACAAAAAGCTTTAAACAATGGAAACAGCTAATTTTAAAAATTCACTCTAACTACCTTGTAGGCAAGTGATAGGGAGTGTCTATAACTCCTTTTCAGCAAGATCAGAAGATTCAAGCTAATCACCGCCTATATGCCAATATCCACATTACTAACTGCTATGGTTTGGAGAAGAAAAAAGCTTAGGAATACCAATTGATGCAGAACTGCTTGAATTTGCAGATGTACAACTCCAGGGTCTCTACCATAACCCATAGTTCACACAAACAGTAGGATACAATGAACAACACTATTGTGTTTCAGAGATGTTAGTCAGAACCCTGAGGCAGGAATGTCACTAAATCATCTCCGCTCCACCCTACTGTTGCTTGAGTGTGGGCAAGCCCAAAAGGAAAGGAGCAGAAGGCAACCATACTGAGGCAGAACAGTAATCACTGTACCAAAATGAAATCGCAAAATATTTGCTCCCCAGCAGCCAAGAGTTTCACACTTCAAACAGCTACCAAAGACGGAATATACCCAGCCGTGTCCAAGGGTGGTATTTCCTTAGCACATTTAGAACTGGCTCCATCCTTTCATCAGTGAGTTCATCCTCCACTCTTGGATGCTGGGTGCCCAAACATTTAAGTACTTGCTCACAGGATTCTTCTTACCCCAGCAGCTCATTACCTGCTATTTTTTTACAGCTAAATTACAGGCAGAGCTGTCTAGTGAGTCCTATAATTACACTGCCTAATGTTTTACAACATGTACAGGTGGGTTTATCTGCACTTTTTAATCAACTATTCAGTATGGCTTTAAACCTAGCTACCTAGTTAACTTGGGAGGTGTATTAAAAGCCATGCCTATGCCTGGAAACAAATGCAAGAAAGAACCTGTTACACTGCCAAAATTAAACATATATAAATATTTCCACAATGGATTCTTGCACTTCAGGATCTGGCCTAAAATACTCTCTGAATTCTTAGCTTCAGAAGCAGTAAACATATAGGGTGCTATACCATCTACTGCATCACTAGCACCATATTAGCATTATGCCAGTAATGTGATCAATAAAACTAGATAAGCAGCGAATCCAACTGGGATGAAGCATCCTGGAAACAGACACAATGTGCAAAGATGTAAATAATACTTAAACTAACCTTCTCTAATCCCCTGAATGCAACCAAATCACACCTCAAGCCTGCTATAGAAATCCTAAGATCTTCCAACACTTTGTTTAAACATACCCCAAACTAAATGAACCCACTCCAAACTAACCTTAATCTCATAGAGTCATAGAATGGTTTGGGTTGGAAGGGACCTTAAAGCCCATCCAGTTCCAACCCCCCTGCCATGGGGGCCCCTTCCACTAGACCAGGTTGCTCCAAGCCTCATCCAGCCTGGCCTTGAACACTTCCAGGGATGGGGCATCCACAGCTTCTCTGGGCAACCTGTTCCAGTGCCTCACCACCCTCTCCGGGAAGAACTTCTTCCTGATATCCAGTGTACATCTCCCCGCTTTCAGTTTAAATCCATTACACCTCTTCCTGTCACTACAGGAATTTTGAACTTCCAAACTTCTGAATTTCCAAAATTCTAAACAGTTTTTGTAACCCTTAAGTTTGGCCTAAGTTAGCAGCCTTACCTGTTCTTTATGGGCTTTCTGAACTCCAGAACCAACTGTGTTTATAGTATTCTCGCTATTCCTTCTCCCCCAAAAGAAATTCCGTGCTCAAATCTTCCTTCACTAAGAGTCTGATGAGTTGGGCACAAATGCCAAATTACGTGTGATCCCTAGATCAGCGGGCTTCTTTAACATGCTGTGAACAAACACCAGAGTTTAACCGGGATGAAAGTTTGACCCAGGCCTCATTGCTCTGGAAATGGTACTAGCTGAATCACTGCACGTTACATACATGTAATACATGTTTGAGTGCCAAAGGCAGTCATTAATCCCGTTCGGAAAAAAAGAAAATACTCAGAGAGAAAATGGTCATCCAGTTCAAGGAGCTGGGGGATATCAGCTATCAGGCTAAAGGTCTAGAGTTTCAACCCTTACTGACAAGTAACTCATTCCACACAGTAAAATAAATAAATTTGGGTATTTGTCCATGATGGGGAATGCTAGAATAAGAAGTTGTGAATAACTAAGCAATTTATTGTTTTAGAGAAACATTTATTTAGTTGCAACACAGCTTTTTATGCTTCATCCCGACTGTGATCAGGGAACAGGAAAAAATGAAGAGCTGAGAGTTCAAGGTTTCTCTCTGCAACTAAAAAAGCCCCAGAAGAATGCACAACTGCATTTGCACAAAGAGGTTGTACGGAAAAAAACCACAACTCTTCTCTGGTTTGTTTCTCATCCTGATGAGAAATCTAAACATTACAGTGTATGCATCAAGAGTTGTAAAATCCAGGTTTTATACACAAACTAGGATATACAGTGTCGTGGTTTAACTCTGGC
>NW_010225048.1:0-223 GCF_000690775.1 Eurypyga helias
GCCCCGCCTCCGGGGGAAACCCCTCCCTCCCCGCACCTCCCCCCGTCTCTTTGTGCATTCGCACCGCGAGGGGCAAATCAGCGCAAAATCGCGGGGGGTCCTTTTTTTTGTTTTTTATTAACCCCCTCCCCGCCCCTTTTTTGAGTGCGTGTTGGTGCGCGGCGCTCACCCCGCCATCCCCCCCGCCGGGCAGGGCAAGCGCCGCGCCCGACACCCCACCGGC
>NW_010225048.1:236-34678 GCF_000690775.1 Eurypyga helias
CACGGGTGGTTTCAGGTGGGGGCCAACGCGGACGATACCTGGCGTGGCTTCCTTCTCTTCTTATTCCTCACCCCCCTCTTTTATTCCTTCCTCCTTTTCAGGCTCTGCTGGGGGCTGATGTCTCTATGGAGAAGAAAAGGGGAGAGAAAGGGAAGAGATAAAAATAATAAAGGCACTGTCAACAACCTCGGCAATCCAAACGTAACCCAGATCTCTACTGTGTGGCAGCTGAGCGAGCCCCTGTGGCACCTACTGGATGCAGCGGAAAAAGACACACGGAAGACGTGTCCTTTTGTTGTCAGTCGAAAGGAACTTCTTGCCAGAAGCACCCACACTATAGAGGTGCACGGCCCCTGGCCAGCACAGCACTTCAAATCAGGGTCTCCCTAATCACGGGGGCAGCACCCAAACTGGCGCTAATGGGAACAGGCTGGGCAAGCCTGCTACCTAACAGGGTACCTGCAGGGGTGGGCTCCAACCCTTTCTGTAGGCTGCAGCAAAAAGTAACAGTTTAAACCATTACTTTCTCTTCCCTTCTCACAGCCACCCCAGAGAGAGCATAACGATGAGGTCCCTCATCATCAAAAAGGAAAAATATTGTGCTTTGTCTTTCTCTCCTCAAGACATGGAGAAGACAGTCCCACACGGACATGTGGGCCAGACTGCCCATGTAGGAAAATCAAGGCAAGAAGTGGCAACCGGCTGAGCCAAGGCCCTTCCTCAAACCAGGCCAACCACACTGAGCTGCTTCCTCACTCCCTCTGGGTGGGTATGGAGTCATCTCAAACAGATGAGGAATGTATCTCCACCTTAGAAGTATTGCTTTTGATTTAACCCCGTTTCTCTTAGAAAACTCCTCAAAAGATAACAAACCATAAAAATAAGAAATAATTAAAAAACCCCACAGTTCTTAGATATGGTGGAGAAGTTTCCTTTGAGGGACGGAAGATGAAAAAATAATCTCAGCAAAGCACAGGAAGATAAAACTTCATGTGCTTATAGTGAAAAAGGAGATAAAAGAAGAACATTCAAGCTCTCCCAAACACTGGGGGGAGGGAAAAAAGGGAAAAAAAAAAAAAAGATGGGAGGAAGAGGAGAGTGGTACAAACATTTGGAAATATTATGAACATGCAAAGTGACACTAACAAACTAAAATAATCAAGGAACAGAGGAGGTGTCGCAAAAACGCAGATGGGTTGTTTGCAACATCTTCATTTCTCATAGCAGAAGAAATCATGTAAAGAATTAAAAAGAAGAGAAAAAGAAAACCTCAACCATCAGCCAAAGCCAAGTGTTGCACTGGTGCCCATTAAGGGAATTCAATGTGTACCCACAGCCAGAGGTGCCCAGGGCCCTGCTGTCTCTCACCCCCGGTGTGCTGTGGCTCATGCCAAGATTGTCATGGTCAAAGGTCCAAAGTTCTCCTTATCCTAAAGGAGCACAGAAAACACAAAGCAGCACATGGGAGAGTTAATGCTGGCAATCTCACTGTTATCACTTACAGTTCTAGAAAACAAGGCTACGTAAAACAGCTACTGCTGCTCAGCCACGTTTCTCCAAAACCTCCGCAGTCTGACCCACGTCCATGTCACGCAGAGCACTGCCTGTTGCTGGGGTACAGAAATACTCCCACGCAGATCACGCTCTCCCCAAGGGATCTGTAATGTTTGATCGAGGGCCCTGTTCTTCCACTGCCACCACGGCAGCGATTGTCACAGCTCAGAAAACCTCCAGCCAAACTCATCAATCTGCCACCGTCACGGCAGAGCAAGCTGTTTCCTTCCTCAGTTGTACAGTGGAATTAGCACGTTGGGAGAGCTGCCTGCAGAGCACAGTGCTGTGCAGGAGACAGGATGCATGCACAGGCCTCTGAAATCTCACAGCACTGAGATCATTTTATATCAAACTCATACACTGGAAAGACCTATGTATTTAAAAATTGCTGAAGAATGCACAGGTCATACGTCTGTCATCGCTGCTGACATCGTAAGGCATAAGCACAAAAGTGGCCTTAAGAGATGATGGAAAAGAGAGACTATTCAGTACACGTGAAGATCAATAAAAGACTCAAGAATATTAGTTGCATGCTCAGATTTTCTGCCATGAAATAGTCTTGGCTGAAAGTGCTGTCACATGCAAAGGGTGACAGAGCCCCAGGAGTACCTGAGAAACAGCCCTGCACAGCACGTAGACAGGCTCCGTGCTCCGCTGAAGTCAACGCGGCGCAAGAAGTCATCTGCAGGCAATGGTGTTTGGGGATGATTTTTGCCAAGTCATGAGTGATCTCATCCCAGAAAATCTCTCCTGTGTGATCTGTTAAAAGCCAGACACCTCCCCAAGCTCACCCCGCTCCCAGAAAGCCAGCCGTACTGACCTTTTTGCTTCACCCACATGCACCAAGACGGCTGAGCAAAGCCTGCGTGAGGCTTGACCGAGACAGGCTGTGCTTTCTCATCTATCAATATTTCAAAACCCTGGTCCCAAGGATCCAACAAAGCACTGTGAAGTTCAGGCAGGAAGAAATGGCTTGCTTTTTCACTAATGGAATTCCAGAGCAGCCGCATCAGAGGATTAGTCCAGACCCACCCACCTTGACACAAGTTGTGCTGGAAATGGTACAGCTCACCTAAAAAGCCTAAGGAGAAGTACCAGTGGAGGAGACACGATCCAAGTTCAACAACCCATTGTTGATCCCATTCAACAACCAATTTAATTGCACCAGGCAACACCTCTGTGCTGTGACATGACAACAGCCAATTGAGGTACTAGCCTTATCATTAACACCAGATCCTGGAGCACAGAAACTCCTGGGCAAAGGTGATGCTCTGGCAAAGAGCACTGCTACACTCTCACTTTTGGGGGAAGTTGCTAGATAACCTTATTTTTTGCTCCCACAAAATCCTCAGTGTGCAGGCAGCATTTGGCAGGGAAAGATGAAAATCTCTGTACTTTGAGGGAGGAGTGCAGAGAGGAATTCTCTCCCTCGTTCTGGAGGATGGTTTGTAGATTAGATGTTACGTCTCTGAACAGACACTGGGGAACTGAAAACTGCATTTTAAATAAAATGAGCTGGGATGAAGCATGTAGCAGTGAAGAACCACTTGGGGAAACAAACTAATGACTGTAGTTAATTTTGGGGGGAAATCAAATGAATGGATAGTGTAATTTTACATATATTTGATAACTGTAGATTCTACATGGATTTTAAGGAAGGGTTTGTTTGATTTGTTTTCCAAATCTCATCTTAGATTCAAATTGCTGCTCATACTTGCCCTCAGAGCTTGCTTCGCCCCAGTCGCTACAGGCAAGGGCCTAAACCACAAATCAAACCTGCATTTCCTTCCTCAGAAACAAGTATGTCCTCTTTTTGAATGCTGACAGCATATCGAGCAGAGTTCAGGACTAATTAACACACATTTGATTACCGAAGACGCATTTGGAAACCTTGGTGGAGAAAACAGCCTAAAAGACAGCACCTTGCTCACAGAACACTGCCTCTTTCCTCAAGGAGACTGGAGAAACAGTTCTGCTCTGCAAAATTCCTCTGCTTCTGTTGATTATGCTGCTAGAGGTTAACTTCCAATTGGCCTCCAATACTGAAGCAGTGTTGCAATTTGGGTTTAAATGACTTGCCATCAAACACTGAAGTAGATGCAGTCCAACTCTAAGGAGAAAAAAAAAGGAGTATATAAAACTGGGTCCTCCAAATAAATTTATGGGCATAAAACCCTCCGTGTAATTTCTTAACTGAATTAATCCTGCAGACTGGTTTACCACATCGACTTCTGAGGCGTTACACCAGAAATTAGTTTAGCTGTAAATGTCTCATTTAGAAACAAAGCCGCTGTCTCCCTCTTCGAAACTGCAGCAAAGACATTACTCTGTCAGCATCCAAAGCCCATATGCCTGCCTGCCCTTCACAAGTGCACTGCACGCCTGAAGCATTTTTAAGCATTAAGTGGGATCTCGCCCACAGTCACAGTATGTTTTGAAGACCTGGTCCTCCATATCCTAATCTTTGATAAGAGACTAGGCACATACATGTTTTGAAGATATGCGGCTGCGTTTATGGAAGATTTTAAATTCCCCGGATGCACATGCAAGGTATTAAACACTTAAGAAGTGGTCAGAATCAAAACTTCCCCCGGCTTATTTCTCAAGCGAATTTTCACGCTTCCATGCTCACAATGGCTGCAGCATGTCTGTGCTCTGCATTTTAGGAAGCACTAAAAATCAATTACCTTTTCTACACCACTTTGTAAGATACTATCGCCTTACTAACTTGAATACAAATGATGTGCACAAAGACACATTAATGGAGCTTGAGCATCTATGGTACAAACAATTGTAACTTCCCTGCCTACAAGGAATGTATTTAAAGAAAAAGCTACATCCCAAAATACCCTTTAATTTCACTTCTTTTTAACAAGCACCATTAAGGATGATTAAAAATACCCTCTAGGCTTCACAGAGCTACAAAGAAAGGAGGCTCATTTAAAGAGGTACAATCTGTTTTCTAGCCACACTAATCTTAGTATCTTTCAGAAAAACTAAATACAAGGATTATTAGCAAAATTACCTGCTGGGCCAATTTCTGCTGGATATGCATTTATATTCCATGAGCTACTTCCCTGTTATTATGAAGCCTGATATTGATGATGCTTTATACAGTCAGTGTGAGTGCAATATAGTTTATATATATATACACGCTCACATATACTATGTTATGTGTATATATATGCAAAATGCATGACTAACAGCTTGAAGGATTTCCCTGCTTCTTCGTGTTTCATTGGGAAAGAACCACTATCATCACAGCACTTCTCCTCCTCCAAGCTGTCTTTTGGCAAGGTGGGTGGAATTTCCCACTGGAAATCCTCAGTACAATGACACTGCATCTGCAGAGGAGCATAGCAGTCCTGCTGCTCATCTGGCCAAAATATAGCATGTGCTGCTTTTGCAGATTTAGAAAATAACAGAGTAACATCAGACTCTTCCTCAGATCTGCTGCTGAATGATAAGATCCCTTTACAGGCTTGATACTTGAACAGGGGAAACCCCTACACTGCACCCTTTTAAGTTGAATATATCCAGCCAGGTTCCCAGTCCTGCTGTCTGCTTTCCTCGATAAGTAGTCTCCCATCAGTTTCAATGAGAGCAGGATCAAATGCCAAGGTGTTAGTCTGTACTCAACATAAGGCCTTAGACAAGAGGTACTGCCTTGTGAGAGCCAAAACGAGATGCAGGTGCCATTCTCTTCTACCCAGCCTGACAATTCAGTAGTGCTTCTGCAGTGCTGCAGGTACATCACTGCTATTCAGTCCAAAAACACCCACCCTCATCTTTTATTCTTTATACTTAGACATCTATGCAATCCACATTTAAAACATTTATTTAAAGAACCACCTCTAATTCCCAAGTAACATTACCCATGTGCAAGACTACATCTCATTCTTCCAGTCCTCTGCTAATATTCAGACTGATTCCATATTTGTGGCTATTTAACTGTATTAGTAGCTTTCTCAGTGGTAGATTGTGTGGGGTTTGTGTGGTGGGGGTTTGGTAACAGGGCAGGGACCACAGGGGTGGCTCTTGAGAGAAGCTGCTAGAAGTTTCCCCAGTTCCAAGTCAGATCCACCTCTGGCCACGGCTGAGCCAGTCAGTGATGGTGGTAGTGCCTCTGGGATCCCATATTTAAAAGGGGGGAACGTTTAGCGGAGAGAGGAGTGGGATGTGAGAGAGACAATCAGGCAGACCCCCAGGTCAGCGCGTAAAGGTGGGGAGGAGGTGGCTGGAGCAGAGGTTCCCCTGCAGCCTGTGGTGAGAGGGCAGGCTGTGCCCCTGCAGCCATGGAGGGTCATGGGGGAGCAGAGACTATGACTCCATGGGAAGCCCACGCTGGAGCAGGTTGTTCCTTTAGGACTGCACCCCGCAAAGGTCCACACTTCAAGTGTCTCCTTCCAGATATGTATGGAAATCCACAATCCTTTAAAATACTCAAAAAAATCTGTCTTGGCTTCATAAAAGTGAAAAGCTTCCTGTGTACAAAGCCCCTTTCCCCCCTCTCCTACCATGAATAGCAAGATTTTCTGCTCTCCACCCACTACCTGGCAGAATCACATTCTTCAGTGCTTCCCGTTACATAAAAATCGAGCGATTGAGCACATTGCGTGTAGGAGTAGACTCGAGTCTGTTTTAGCACCCAACTCTATATATCGGGATAAGAAGTAGTGATTTATCTGTGCCCCTCTCCTGCCCTCCCCCCTGCCACAACCCGCAGGGGCATGCTGCTGCACAGCCACATCCCTGCCCTCCCACCCTGGTGCCCAAGAGCAGCCCAGAGCAGCACCAGGGCCATGAGACCACCCAAAGGCGGTCACACAGGGCAGGTTTTGAAGCCTCGCTGCCACAACAGCAGTGCCTGACCAAGATCCAAGAGATGAGTAAATACTCCTGGATTGCAATGCAGGTAACAGGCTCTCCCTCTCACTTCTGTTCCTTGCTCCACAGTTCTGTTGTCTCTACTTCTCCCTCAACATCCAAGCTCAGCCTCTTTTTTCCACAGTCATCTTCCCCTTCTTTCTACCACCTCAAGTATCATTTAACCCATTGCTTCCCTCCTTCCTTAATTTGTCCTTCATTTCTCTTTTTTCCCTTCTTCCAACCTCCCTAACTTTACATTCTAGAAGTTTCTCTCTTAGAAGCAGAATTTGCTGTTCACTTTCCCCAGCTGAAAATTTTCCTCTTGTTTCTCTGCTTCACCCCATCTCTCATTCACGTCCCTGCACCCCAATTTTCAGCAGCAAGAAGACACAGCATAGGTTCTGAAAAAAAAAAAAAAAAAACAACCAAGAAACTACCTGAAAGCAAAACTGCCCACTGCTCTGGGGATTTCTGAGGATTAGGGAATATCCTTACAACTTCTACAAATTGCCATTATGTCTGGAAAGTACAGCACAGATGTGCAGGAGCAGTGGGGGGAAAGGGTCTTCAGAGTTTTGTGACACTGAGCGGTTCTCATCTCCACCAAGTGAAGAGCTCTGAAGGCACGAGACCAAACCTTCAAAGCTTCCAGATTACAGATACCTGCACCACATGCTGCTGGTCTCACTATTAGCTGAACTGCTTCAGAATTTCCTCTTTTACCAGCAGGTGCAGACAAGTTCTAGACCTAGGCTTAAAAATCTTAATTCAATATACAGGCAAAAACCTGTTCCCAAGGCCAGGCTAGCTGTGGTCTCTGCTGCATGGTAAGAGCAAGCTCTGTACCAGAGAATGCCGACAAAAGTAGCGTTGGGTAGGAGACGGAGAGAAGAACTGTGCTAACATTACTGTGACATCTGCTTTGCAGGCAAAGCCAAGAAGATACAAAGAGGTGAGATAACTCCAACAAGGTTTGTAAGAATCTTACGGCAAAATTGAAAACCAGACCCCAAGAGTGCCTTCAAATTCTAGTTTAACCTCTCTTCTGGACTCTCATTTTAGGCACACTTCATCCCTGCTCTGCTCTCTAGTTCTGCAAAAGGCCTTTTCTCAGTTTGAACTAGAATGACTGATTTAGCAGCCACGCCTTACTGCGTGGCCCTTAAAAATCCCTGAAGATTTCCATAGCACAAGTTACATAACTGAAACAACCCCCATCGGTCTTGCTATGGTGATAAATCACTTCCCAAACAGATCTCTCCTGTTTTTACATAAACTGTTGCATAGCACTTGTCATTCGCTATGTTTTCACACCAGTCTTGGTCCAAACAGGGCAGCCACATCATTTTAACTCCCTCTTTGGGGATATATTTCCTTGCCTGCTGTAGAAACTGGGGAATTCCTGCAGTACCACCTGGTGTATGCTGATCCTCTCCAGACCTGACCAGTCCCTTCTCCCACAGAAAACACGCTTAACCCCAGAAAAGACTAACACAGGGTGCTGCAACTTCTCCGCTGAGACCTCTCCAGTACGTGGGCAGTTTTACAATCCCACTGAATTTGTAGGGATGTGTTTCACCTTGGGAGTCCCTGCAACCCATCCAAGAGTCAGGAAACTCACCTTTTTCTCCCCCCCCTTTTTTTTTTTTGAGATACCCTCTACCCTCCAGAAGGGTGGGGGGTGGTATGGGAGGGGGGCGGTGAGGGGGGTGGTACACAGGATCATTATGTGCCAGGTAACAATTGCTTCAAATGGCTGGATTGGAAAGCTGCTCCCTTTCACCCCAAAAGGCCATTCATTGGTTTGTTTTCCTTGTTCCCTTGACATGAGGAGATGAGGGACATTTCCCTTATTCTCAGCTGATGACTATATCAGAACAGCACTTTTTCAGCTCAGATGTGCAGGCAGGCCATTTCCCAGTTACAACAGGCAGTGCCTATCCCAGGAGCAAGCACCACAACAGCAGGAAGAGATAAGGGAGCGGCTTGAGACCTCCCAAGAGGACCATGGGGAGCCTGACAGATTGTCTTCCATTAACATGCAGATGAACACAAATCACTCCACTCTGGGGACTATGTTCCTCTGATCTAAAATGTGACCCCTGAGACTCCCATTTAATTCCTTTGGCCTTTCCTCCAATTTCCTCCCACAGGGTAACTCCTTGCAAGTGAGCTGCTAGCACCAGAAGCCACACGTACGCCCCTGCACCCACGTTTCTGAGGAGCTGACAAGGCACAAGCAACTCTCACGTCATGCAAAGTATCTGAATTCCCTGGAAATGGTAGGCATGAGGAATACCTGGGAGACCATTTCAGGGAATGGCCTGAACGGCTCAGGAAATCAGCGTGGTCACCAGCCAAAAGGAGGAAAGAAGGAAGGGTAAGGAGGAAGGTAGTTGAAAGGGTCTGTGTTAGACAGGTGTGTGAGGATCATCCAGCCCTTGTTTGGAGAAGCATCCACGTACTGCAAAATCTTCTGCGAACATGTTGGACACCCGATCTCCCACGAGCAAGCCCACCAGGAAGGAGATGGGTCTGCTTCCTTTGGTCACCATCAGGAGAATGGGTTCAGCGTGCTCAACACGCTGGACACCCAAAAGGTTTGTCTCCGAGACTTCCCGAGCAAATTGGGAAAACTGTCAACAGTGCAAAGGCAGTCCTCACACATGGGGACAAAAGTTGCTCTAACTTCGTCTGGCATCCACACCAGTTCCCATTCCCAGTGAGCAGGACTGGGAAGGAGTCCCAGTGTAACAGCAGCAGTGGCGCAACCTCCAACTGCCGCTGCACGGTGCCGGGGATGCGCGGTGGGATGCAAACACACGAATACCCTCTCCAAACAGTGGGAGATGAAACTGATTTTCAGATGCAGGCATTTTGCTGAGAGAGCAAAAGGAACAAAGCAGCCTGCAGCACAGCTCTCCCCTTTGGAGCAATAATTCCCTCGAGGGGGGGAAGGGGAGAAAAACCAACCACACAGCAGTGTGCTAATCTTCACAGACAGAGCAGCTTTAATGCTGTCTAATCCTCCAGAGGGAGGAAACAGCATTTCCTTTGTGCCAAGGATATCAAAATGGTTGAAGGTGACAATCTCCACTGACATGAACTTTATTAAAGGAGGGGTATTTCCATAAGCCCTGAGAAGGCTTGGTCAAGAGCCAGCAGGATATGCATTGCTATGTAAGCACCTACTCCTAACAACAGCAAATAGCAGGAGGTTGGGAACTCCTGAAGGAACACACAGGCATCAAGTGTGCACACGAGCTAGAGTCTGCATATCACAGCCACACACATCAATTATACAGCTATCAAACAATAGCACAGCACCCACAATGTGAGTGGCTAATAATTGCCTTTTCTTCTTTTTTTTTTTTTAATTTGGCTCATGTATTATTTTGCTGCAGCCAAAAATTAAGTTGTATTCTGAAGGGGGAAGTGGTGCCCCGTGTTGTCGTTAGAAGGATGCCAAACCTTCTCACGCCACTTCCGCAGCGGAGAATGATTTTTTGATGTCGACTGGATGCAGAAGTGAAAGGAGATAAGCATTCTCAGTAAAATTCTGAGCCTGCACTTGATTAAACCTTACTTTAAATAATGGTAGTATTCATGTTCTGCACACAGAAACTTTCTTGCACCTAAATATCAAACAACTGTCACTTCACAAGGCACTGAATGTAAAGTCAGTTCCTAAATGCCTTTAGGTAATGCGCAGGAAACATCACCTTGAATTCACATCGGTATGTCAATACATCTCCTCCAGCCTTGCCTAAAACACCTTAGAGACAGCAGCTGGCACGATCTGCCACCGCCTAGATGTTCAGAGTCTCGTCACAGAAACCGGCCCCTGGATGCGTAACAGCATCTGGATGCGTATCCACCCCAGGGAACACTAACAATAATGGGTCATAGACGCCACTCACATATGTTAGCAGAGCTGTGCCCCTTCCCTACCTGAAGAGCCAGCTCAACACGCCAGGGATGGAGGGGAGAGAGGCCAGAAGAGCCCCAAAGGGTGAGGGTGCAGAGTAACCTCCTTCAGGTCACATGGAGAAGAATGGTTGCCCATAGCCCTGTCAGCAGCGGGGACCAGGTTATGATACAGAAGCAAGGCTTTTAGTCATGACTTGCCTACATGCAAAACTCATGATACAATGTAGCACAACCCTATTTGTATAGACAAAGACACCCAGCAGAAGGTCAAAGTTAGCTCCAATTCCCCCATGTCTCCCCAAGGACAGGAGTATGCCCACGGAAAATTGCTGCAGAGCCACTCACCTGCTACAGTATGCTCACCTGTCTGAGCCCAGGGACACAGAGGTGAAGACCTTTCCCACCCTGTTTCAGTCCAACATGCAAGGCTTCACCAGCTGCATCACATGGCAGGGCATAAGGTCGGCTCCCAGCTGCAGGATAGAGGAACAGTATAAAGGGTGGTGAGGCACTGGCACAGGTTGCCCAGAGAAGCTATGGATGCCCCATCCCTGGAAGTGTTCAAGGCCAGGCTGGATGAGGCACTGAGCAACCTGGTCTAGTGGAAGCTGTCCCTACTCATGGCAGGGGACGTGGAACTAAATGGTCTTTAAGGTCCCTTCCAACCCAAACCATCCTACGATTCTATGATTCTATGAAGCTGTAACCCTGGTATGGTTACTACATACCACGGTATGAAGCTATTGATAGAAAATCACCTTCTAGGAAGAGGTCACTTGGCTTCAAAACCTGCCCCAGCTGCACCATAACACTGTGGCCTCTCCTCCATCCCTGTCACGCAGAAGGCTGAAGGCAACACAGCAGACCACACCTAAGACTCAAACACCTAAGTCTCATGTGGGATGTACAAGACGGACCCGACCTTACACCTACGTGGGAAGCAGCACCATCATTCTAAGCTCCTTCTCAGCTAATGATACCGTTTACACAGGATTACAGCAACTGCAGCTGTTTTGGGAGGAAACAGGCTCTCTACCAAAAATAAATAAACGGGTACAAAAATTCTGCACATCACACCTTCACCTGTAAGAAATGTGTTGTGTTAATACCTAACAGTATCTCCTTGCTGGAGCAGAGCAGCACAGCACCCTTTCATCAATTATGGCTTGTTTTCAGGTGCACCTTCCCCACACCCAAAAGCCTGTGTTCGAGATGCTGTATATTCTGTGATTCATACGGTAAGATTAACATGGCTGTCAAAAGGGTATTATTTCAGTTCCTTTTTCAAGAGATGTACAACCTTCCACCCACTCCTCCTTGTGCTTTTACAGTGAGAATTTGTTCCTAATTGGTATCCAAGTGTGCAGAGTCAGATCAATTCCTCTTCAAAAGAGAGTGCTGCTTTTTATCCTGCAATTCACTTACAGGATCTGATTTTAAAAATTACTGTAATCAGGCTTTGATGGAACCACTCTGATAACAGATGTGTGGCTAATGGGTGTCCTAATTATATGAGAATTTGACTACAAAGTAAATAAATGGCTTTAAAGTCAACAAAACGTTAAGAACTTGGACACTGGTGATGAACGCCAAATTCAGAGCTCAGAAGTCTCCTCTGGAATGTTATTAGGCCATATCCTCCTACTTCTCCACAATCCTAATCTTTAAAACTTCAGATAAATGTACATAAAGCAAACTTTGAAATTTGGACTCCTGACCTGAATTTGCTTTCTCAAGCGAGAGAGAAACATTAAGCTTTCAGGAGTTACATATTTACAGTCTGGTTTCACAACAACAGACATTGATTCTTCTATGCAGTAGCAAAACAGAAACACATTCTCTAAGAAAGCTGTGTTCTATAGTTTACAATGCAAAACTGCTTGAAAAAAGTAGAAAATGGAACAGTAGGAGTTCTTTTAAGCTATGAAAAGAAAGGTTATTCTTAGAACTGCAAGAATTCTTTACGTTGGATTAATTTAGTAAGCGCACTGAGATACATTTCTACTAAATCATGGTTTTCAGCCAGGCACTTTAAATGTATATTTTCACAGATCCGCACGGTCTAACTGGAGGGCTGCTGGCTAGAGCCATCCCACTGCCTGTCTCAAAACGGAGGTGGAGAACAAGTGTATGATCTGCCAGATGCCTCCTGCTGCCCTTGCCACAGCCTGACCGAGACCCAGGAGGCTGCTGCCACCCCGGCCTCAAGCACTGAAATGGAAGATTGCAATACCAGAATGCAGAGAGACAGCAAAAAAACACCTGCACACCCTGAAGGGGAAATAAATGCAGGGAAAGAAATAGAGTTGGAGTTTTAAAACTGCTTTTCCTTCCAAAAGATGTATTAAAAGGGTCTCATAGCTGTTCTACACATAGGCTGACAAGCAATAAAAAGTCGGCAAAGTTCAAAAGACACCGATTGCTTTTATCTGCCACACAGTCTGCTTTTGAGCCTGCAGTCCTGTGTGGTTTCTCAGATGAGCACATCTCTCTCCTAGGTATTTCTAACACACCTGCTGATTTAGATTCCTACCCTGCAAATACTAACAGTCATTAATTTTTGCCTGCAGTATCCAGATACATTTTATGTGCATTATACCTAGGACGCCTTAACAGCTACGAGCACTGAAGTGGGATACACATGAAATACAGCAGCGTTTTGTGAAGTATTTCTGCTAAAATACAAAAAGTCCAGAAGTTTTTAAATCAAAAAATCCTAAATAGGTGCACCCATCAACTCCAGGTAACCTGGTACATTTCCCACCTCTTCATCTACAAGAACCGCAGGTGAGGGAAGGGAATTCTGCAGCTTCTGAATGGTATAGCCAAATCTCCTCCTGTCAAAGCCTCCTCCTCCTCCCTACAAATTAGCTCAAAATAGATTCACAGTACAGCCTCATTTTAGGGGTCTTACTACATTATTTATGCCATTGTTTCAAGCTCTGTAACTCATCAGACTGAGAACTGAGATTGCACTTCTGGTAACGAGAACTGAGTCTGTAATACAACAGCCTGAACCAGGACTCCAAGAAAAAAGAAGAAGGGAAATGGTGACAGTGGGCTGCATATTGGAAAGACAGCATAGAGAGCTGAGGGTGCACACGGAAACTTATTTCCACACTCCTTGTTTATTTTCTCTTCTAATGGTGCCCAAAGTGGGTTTTTGTCTTTCTTGTACTGTATTTGTTCCCTACTTTAGGCCAGCTGAACAAGAATTTTTTTTTGTAGGGACCTAAGGAAGTCAGGGCAAGACAATGAAAGCTTTCCTGAGAGCTAAGGCCAAATCTTGCTGAGTGAGCAATCCTCACTATTGATACTAAGAGTCTGAGCTTCACACTACTGTAACGTAGGTATGTTACACCAAGAGCCTTGAGCCAGCTAGAGATGCCTGGGAAAACAAGAGGGGAGCCACCTCTGCCTGCAGCTCTCAGCTGGGTCTGATGCCCAGGCTACACTCCTGCCCAAGAGCACAGAGAACTATAGAACTGAAAACAAGCAAACGCAGCTAAGAAACTCCAGCCTCAAGAAAAAACAGCCTAACTCCCTCTGGTACTTTTCTCATGTCCTAACAGACCACAGGGCTGGTCAAAATACCTTCAGAGCTGCTTAACCCAGCATCTTCTCCCATATCCTTGCAGGGCAGCACAGTTGGCACTTAGCCCTAGCTAGTCTCGGTATACAAGCTATACTCCAACCTACACTCACTGCTGCCACGGGCCAATAATACAACCCACAGGTGTTCTTGCATCCTTCTTTCAAATGCTGCATTGTCTTGGCTCACAATGTTGGCCAGAGTTGCTGCGTCATCACATTTTGCTTCTTAGGAATCCAGTTTTGAGCTCTGGCGTGCCTTTCTGCATTAGAGCTCCTTATTTGTATTCTGTAGTTTTCAGTTTTTAGTATCTCCATGGTATTGGATAGTTGTTTGGCCTTCATAAATTTAATAAAGTGGCCTGGGTGTTTTCCTCTGCTTTGCAAATTACAGTTGATCAGTATAACTGGCTAGTTTTGTGTTCTCTAGTAATAATCTGATTGCTTTGTCTCAAGATCCCAGTCAGCACATGACAATTCATCAGGGACTACGTTAATTCCCCTGTCAGAAAAAGTTGGTGCCTCGGTTTGCATTTTCATTCTGTATTGCCATGTTAAAAAGAAAACAAAACAACCCACCACCCCCTGCTCTTATCTTTATTTGGTAAATGTCATGGAGGGCGAAACATGTCTCAAAAGTCTGAGAGACATCCACTGATTCAGAATGTGAGGAAAAAAAGGTCTCAGACTGTCTTAATTTTTGCTGGTACCCACTGCCTGCATAAAAGGCTTTTTCAGTTGGCCTCTGCTTTCTCGTAGAACGTCAGCTGTGGTGGCATTTTTAGCTGTGACATTTTCCCCACTCAGAATATTTTCTTAGACCATTATACGCCATGTACCATCTGCTGTACAACAGTCATACACTGCCAAGAGCCTGGCCACAGTCCGCTTTATTCAGTGGACGAGCCCTAATTGCTTAGCCTGGCACGACGTGGGCCACCGCATAGCACAGCATCCAATTCCAACCGCTTGTGCCACGGTTTCTCAGGGGTACAACACTCCAGCACAGTCTCAGAGGCAGCTGTGACCACCAATTAGTTCCAACACAGAACAGTCATGCTTCCATTCAACTTCTGTGAAGAGCGGAGGGGGCGATCACTCTGTAGGCCTCGGGGTGCCTTTTGTTCCCAGTTTCACGCTGGGAACATGGCAGAATGGAAGAGGCCATGAGACTGGGAGCTGAGCAAAGCACTGCACATCCTGGATACAAACTGTGTGGGTGATTCTACTCTCCTGCCTGGTGTTGGAGAGTGCTGGAAGGGTGGGGAGCAGAAGGGCTAGGGTTAGGGCTAGGGTTGTCTCTAGCTGTGCATTGGATGCAGCTTCAGTAAGTATATGCCAGGATCATCCAAGCAGTTGAACAAAAGGCTGAAGCCAGTTTTAGTACCCCTCCTGCAGGCTGTATGGCAGTTGGCTCTGAGCACCTGCCTTGGTGCAAGCCATGTGGAATGCAAGCATCCAGTCTCATTTTTCTCCCTTGTACGTTGGCCATGGCTCCTCAGAGCCGCAGGCAGTGAGACAGTCCGGCCTGCTAACAGGAACATCAGTCCAGGGCACTGCTCAACATCCCTGCTCCATCGCTGTTTCAGTGTCTACTGAAAAGAGATGCCAAGGCTGAACACAATCATGACCTAAATGGGGAAACCTCACAGTCCCGTGGCTCTGTGACACCCCAGCAGCCTGTGTAACAAGAAAGGGAAGATGTCTCGTCCTGCCCAGCTGCACCAGTACACTCTCAGCTGGCACCATCTCTGGGTCAGCTGCTCTTAGCCTGTACAGACATATGAATGTTGACATGACAATGACGCGTTTTCTTTTTGATCACTGGCTATTTAGAGAAGAAGTGGTAGGTCAGATACTACTTCTACACAGGGAAATCAGGACATGTTTGGAAGAATAATACAGTGTACTAGGACTCCAGTACCTCACTATTAACAGTCACTTGTAAACCCCTATTGCAGTTCCCCATCAAAGTAACCTTTGCTTGAAATGTCTCAAGGCCCAAACGTGTGGGATGCTGTGCTCCCTCGACGGAAGTCAGTGGAAATTGATGCCACAACTCAGCATTTTATAGGATCAGGCCCTTGGTAATAAATAAGAAGGCTCTGTGCAAGAAAGCAAGAAAGCCACAAGACAACTTAGTAGATTGGCATACTGCTTGGAGAGGGACCGGGAAAGAACTGTGCCTGAAGAGGCAGCCAGTGGGAAGAGTCTCCTTTGTGACACTTCTCCTGGGCTGAACACACTCATTAGCCCCACTCACCATGGTTCTGGGAAGCAGGGAAAAGCAGCTCTCAGTCTGCTCCATTTCTGCCTATCATCCAGTTGCTGGGAAGGAACCACCTAGGATACAGCCTCTGCGCTTTGCTTGGTGACAGGTTTCACTCCAAGAAGCCTCTGCATGGAGCTCCTTATTTTGGTGTTGGCAGATCCCTCTCACTTGTGCAAAAAGCAAGGATAAGCCAGTCCTAAATAAAGAGAAGAGAAAATGTAAGAAAGGCGAGGAGAGGAGCTGCGTTTTTACAAATCGGTTTCTGCACTGGCAGATAATTAGCATTTACACTAATTCAAATATTTAATATCCAAAAGAATTACTGTTGCATAAAATGCAGTCGAGGCAATTTTACATGTAGCTTATTAGTGCTGCCTGGTAAGGGATTATACTAAACACACAATGTTTAAAGTGAGATATAAAGCCAGCAAGTTGTAAATGTAATTTTATTCTATTCTTCCTCTTTCACTTGAAATGAGAAGGGATTGCTGGAAACAAAATGGAGATTACTAAATTAGGAGAAACTGTAAAATGGCAAACTAAACTACAGCCAACCCCACACAGTAATTAATGAGAGGGATACAGCCTCTCTGGTCATGTGCATCTCATGCAGCTCTGCTTGACCGGCTGCTCAACTGGACAGCAGCTCATCTATAAAACAAAAGAAGTGGGAAGAAAACAGGAGCAGTTCCTGTAAACAGAAATTTGTCTAATATTTTTGAGGAGTTAAAAAAAAGATATTGGACTGCACTGCATTTTGAAATCTGTATCTTAAGTTAGTGCAGTTTCTAAGGCAACAGTTCAGTGGGACTCACACAGAAACAAACTGCAAGTTGGCAATGCAATAGATTATTGTCTCATGGGCAGAGGCAATTAGGATCCCAGTTGCCATCAACAGTAGTAGTATTTCACCTTACTCTCCCTCGCATTGTGCTAAGAACATTCCCTCTAAATAACACGTAACTCCGAGATGCAACTAAAAAACCCCATTTGTCTTCTTTCCTCAGTATCTGAGGGCTACATAAGCAGACCAAAGGATAACTGCACTAAGGAAAGACCCTAGCTGTCTTGTCTACAGTCAGTCATTACCAGCTCTTCCTACCCCTGTGCTGCAGATTTACACAGTTCAGTGCTAGGGTTAAAGGAAGGCAGCACTGGTTAGTGGCTAGTGCCACCTTGTGAACAAAATCCCAAACACCCTTCTTTCACCCTTTTTAGTCAAACTGTACCTATGCAGCAGGGTAGAGGGGGAAAAACACCCCCCAACAATAACAGCAAACGAACCTACTTCATCACAGGTAAGTAACTTCATAAGAGCTCCATATTAAGGCATAAAACATGAGTCTAAGCCTCCAACCAATCCAGGTAAGGGCTTGACACAGTAGAGACAGACTAGAGAGAAGAAAGTTATTTTACAGCACAGCTGAGGGCAAGAGAAGCTACTCCTTTTCCACTGCATTGCAAACAATCCCTAATGTTACCCTTTCTCAAGAAATACACACCACGTCAGCCGCAGAGTTTGCTTGGCAACACTGGCAGACAAACTACCCTTCCCTTTTTAGTGTAGTTTCTTTTTTTAAACCTATTTTTCTTCTGCACCCAGACTTCAAACAACAGTGGAAGAAAAGGTTACCCTAAAACTATCAAATATAAAGGTGTTTATGCTATAAATCCATCAGGCTGCCAAACACAGGGATAACCAACTCTCCGACCTTCCTACTGACTCCAAAAGGGCTGGATTTGCCGTGTCCTGACCAGGAGTAGACTGGAAAGACAGTGGAGATCAGGTGAAGAGCAGCACAAACTAGGAGCGATCAGGCGAAGTACAGCACCGCCACTTCTTGTAACATAATACCATTTTTATTACAGTGTCTGCTCCTGGCACCATGCAATTGTAAGTGAAACACTTCTGCTGAAAACAACCCAACCCCTCTGCCTCCATCCCATGGATTTTGAATATCTACTTCACCAGTTTTTATGATCAAGTTTGACTGTATCAGTGAATCTTCTTTTTCCCAGGGGTCAGCAAGGGAAGGGATGCATTAGATCTCGATCGTGAAGTGCAATCCCCTTTGCCATCTTGGAGTTGGAACAGCTCTCAAGGAAATCAGATTAAGTTTTCCCATTGATTTTGACAGAAGGAGCCTTTTACCATCTTCATGTCCAATCTGGGAACATACCTTCCAGTGTTGCCCTTTCACCCAATCCTTTCCTTTTCAAGGATGCATTGTGGTTACCTCTTCATCTCCTAGACTTTGAAAAACTTCATGGAAGATAAGAGGACTTAGAACTCACACAAAATGTAGCTACTGGTTTCTTATGTACCAGTTTGCACTCCAAGATCCTTCCCCATGGGGCAGAAGGTGAGCGGCAAGGTTTGAAATCCCCCAGGAAACCAACAGCAGGGTTGGGAATGGTACTCTTGTCTTTCAAATTGCAGTGACAAGACATTCAGGAACCATGTATTCCTTCATCAGAGCTAGTACCTCTCATTAACAGCAAGATACCCTGCTATTTAGATCCTGAACCAAGATATGGGAAAGAATTTCTGCAGTACCATTTTCACAGTAATTTAAAGTAGGAAAAATATTAATGTCTGTGTCTTATCACAAATGGGATGCCCTTCCTTCCTCTTCTTACGCATTTAGCATAACTGAATGGTTACAATTTTTAGGACAGGGCTTGTCTCTCACTCTCTGTGTCTACAGCACCCAGAACAATGCTGTCCCATTCATGGGTTTCCAGATATCGCCACAACAAGCATACAGTGAACGTTTTTAAAGGGCTCTGTTCAAAAGAATCTTCTTTGGAAGATGCCGTATGTTAAACTTGACATTTGGGCTCCATTTACTACTCTCCCATAGTCCTGTACAATTTACCATTTCAGCACTTTATATTTCTTTCCACCTCCTGTGACATTCAACACATGCACCATAAAATCACTAGCAGGAAAAACTTGGCTAAAATAAGGATATACGATGTTAGAGGCTCCTGGAAATGTTAAGTCAGCCACAAAAGCAAATTTCTCATACTTTACTCATATTTATGACTCATACATTACTCATATTTATGAACTTAGTCAACAGTAACATATTCCCAACTCTCTAGTAGGCTATGTGAAACAAAATCATATCATCACAGTAACAGACAGTTCCACTGCTGCTACCTTGTGCTGCAAAAACGTTTGAGCGTCCCTGGAGCAAAGTCTGGCATCGCACATTTTCAGCTTTGTTTGGTATTTAAATACAAATAATGCCACTGTTGCAGCTAGCTTTACATGCATGTTTTTTAACATGCCAGGCACATTCTAGATCCTCTCTTTAAATTTTTGAAAACTGATTTTTTTTTTTTAATGTTTTAAAGGATATTCATCTTTGGATTTTTATTGCAGTACTACAAAATGCTGCTTGACACTGTATTTCCTGCCGAGTAAGCCAGCCTGGCACAGCAACAAACCATGCTGCTGCTGGCATTAACAAAACAGTCTTGCTCCTTGGATTCACCGTTCACAAGAAGCCTTTCTTTTACAGAAGTACTAATAGATTTTAAGACCTCTTATAACTTCAACATCATTCTATCTGACTGATGTACTACTGGTAACCAAATCAGACAAAGAGCTCCCGTAAGAAGTCTGCACAAAAGAAAGTATAAACCGTGCATTATGGAACCAAGATAAAAGCTCTCAGTACCAGATGACAAGCTTACTCTGTCTTCAGTGCGCTTTTGAGAACACCGCTGCCCTTCTTTAAGAGATATATGTGTTCATGTTGTAGAGTCTTTTGGTAGTATTTTCTTTTCCTTTAAGGTTCAGTTAATGTTCTTGTTTTTAAGGCCTTTATTTAGTGGCTTTGAAAGGACCCCTTGAGTAAAAGGGCAGGCTAGTATTTTGGATAGAGGAAAAGTCTGCAAGAGGAAGATTTTTCAGTATTTCTGAAGTACATTCTGTTCTCTCCTCTGAATTTTATTCTTATTTCTCACAGGCTTTCTTTCGGCCATCCATCCCAGCCAAGTACAGACCAAGGATATGCAGATGGTTGCTGATCCTTAATTTATTAGCTGCTTTCAAAATCAAAACCAAAGCCTGAAACTGTTACCAGAAGCTGATCCAAAGCCCGCCAAGTCTTTAGCAGCATACACCGTGGAGCAAAAATGATATGCTACTGTATCGGGTGGAGAGTCCAGAACATCTGCATATTCAGCTTCCAATAAGTGACTCACATTCACTCAGACAAGAGGTTACAAGCGTGACGCTCCCTGGGGGCAGGTCCTAAAGGACATGACAGAGCATCCTGGAATGCTGAGTGTGAAATCGGTGTTCAGATACTTCAGCCAGCTGGTCTTAAGAAGTTGTACAGGATTTCATAATGACCTTTCTGAAGGTAGCTCAGAAAAAATAGCAGTAATGGTTTTACGGCTTCTTCAAAGTATTTTTAAGTTTCTATGACATCTGCTTTGCTAATGAAACAAGTAGAACAGAACATTTATTGTATCTGTGCAGAAGACAACTCTCGCCTTTCTACCCCCTCTCTCCACCCTCTTCCATCTTGCTTTTGAAAACTCTGGTTTTAGCAAAACAGCAACAGGTCTGTTTTACATTTAAAAGAAAAAAGCTTCTATTAGATGATAAAAATTCCAATTAAACGTCATCTTTCACACAAAAGCTTGAGGCTGAAATAAGAAAAAAAAAGTCACCAAAAAGCACGTCAAAATCCTTAAATTTCAGAGGCACAACAATCCCATATGGATGAAGATATCATTACCCCACTGAAGAGAAGCTTCTCTGCTATTAAAAATCTACTACAGAAATCCAAGGGTGCAGAGGAGTTGACTGTAGAAAAATACTGAGTGGAGCCCAGGCAGTGGGCAGGCTGTGACTTGTCTACTCTGACTTATCCCTGCAATTACCCTCAGTTATTCCTGTTCTCTGGACACTACAGGCATCAAAAACCTGAGCTGGAGTTGATACAGCACACATCTAGCTTAAACAAGGATAAGACAGCACAAGATACCCCAGAGTGGGAACTCTGGAAAAGCACTGAAGTGACAGTGGAGTATAAAGCTTGTTACAAGTCAAGGGAGAAAACCAAACCTGGATATTTATTTTCAGTCACACAGCTACCTTTCCAAATCTTTCACTTCATATATCCTACAAGCATGCATTGGGTACACCTGCATCTTTGGCAAAGACCTTCAATAGCAGCCGAATTTTCCAAGTATGAGACCCAAGAATTGCTGGAAAAAGGGGTAAATGTTCCCAACAAAATCATTTCAGTAGAGGCAGACAAAATCGATAGTTGCTTGGAAGAATCACGTACTATTTAGTGATTCATCAGTCATCATCATCACTGGATGATCTCTAAGGTCTTTTCCAACCTAGTGATTCTATGATTCTATTCTATTCTATTTTTCCTAGTCTTCCCTGATTTCACAGCAGCAGCTATTTTCTCCCTGCTGCAAACACGAAGAATGGTGCACATCAGCCTGGGGAGAGGGAATGAAACAAAGTTCTCTAATGCAACAACTTAACCTGACTAATAGCTTTTATCTTTGCAAGCAATGCCTGTGTGCCTCCCCACAGTACAGGCTCACCATCTGCCTTTCTTCTAGTGAGCAAACGCACGTTACAAACAGAGAGCACAAACATACTCGTATCCTGAACCTACTGCACCCGAGGGCCAGCTGTTTCTGCAGAATGTATAGCTAGTACATGTTTGCTCCCAAATGTCTGAAATGGCACGCGATCTTTCCTGATAGCAAGCATAACCAGTGAAAATCTCATCACAGCTCCACTGTGGAGGTTACAAAGACCTATTTTCTCCATAAACAAACACCTATTTTCACTAACTGTATCTTAACACTATCTTTCCAATATAAAATCCTGCTTCTCAGATCATCTTGCCTGTATTACTAGTACCGTACGCAATTAGATGTTGCCCTTCTGCCTGCCTGAAGCTGCAGGCTTTTGTTGCCAACATCTCCCCTTTTAAATGAACAATCCATTTAATTGCATGCCATCCCTGGCCTGTGAAACTCAGAAAACTCTTTTTTCCCCAGAAACTTAAACATAACCTTACCATTTTTTCCTTCATGTACTGATTCTCAACACTGATATCCTCTCCAAATATATATCTTTCAAATAACTCTTCCAGTAAAACATTTCCTAATTGGTAGTTTGTAACTCTCAATATATTCAGATGTATAAGCTGTACAACAGATTAAAAAAAAAAACGAAGAGCATCAGTTAGGGCTATAAATGACTTTTCAGATTTCATATTCCAGTCTTCCATGAGCCCAAGGCTCTATGTTTTACACTTGGCTGCTGATGCTTAGAGATGCGAGTTTCAGGTCCCGCTTTTATAGCACTTTGTGTCATAGAAATGAGGCACAGTCAACCATGGGGATAGCGCTGTATTAACTGCTTAAATATTCTGCCTTTGGAACCCAAGGAACCTTCAGGTACCTGGCAGATGCACGGAAATAGCCTTTTAGCTACAAAATGAACCACACAAAACCTGCTGTGATACTGCTACTTTAAAGTTCAAATGGGTTTTTCTCAGGAGCCTCTTTTTCTAAGGAAAAAAAGCTTATCTATGCGCACAGTATACACACAATACAGGTGTGGATTTCTGACTTAGCCTGTTGTCAAACACACTGGGCAATATCAATCAAATACAAGAGAACAGTAAACACAAAATTCCAGAAGACTCAAAAATATTGTATTTCTGTAAATTTGATGAAAGTAGCCAACAGACAGACCTTACTCATGCCCTCTTTGAGGCACTGCCCCATTAACATGATCCCTTAAGACATGCTGCCACATTTCAGTCAGAGACATCAGAGAATCCCATACTGGAAAGCGACATTTAGGATTCCCTACCTGCAGGAAAAGCTTTAACCACAGTTCATACTTTATTAAACATCAGAGAATGTAATCACAGCACATCAAAAGATAGATAGATAGATAGATAGATAGATAGATAGATAGATAGATAGTGTTTTCTTAGTCCCACTACTTCAATAATTATTGCTTCTATATAAATACTGCTCAGAACAGGGTGATGGCATAAAGTAACTTACTGGTTATGCTTGCCAGAGAGAGCAGCTGGCTCAGCTTAAGTGAAACAACAGAATGGTTTTCTGCAGACAATCGAGCCAGTCTCAGCAGCCCCCATTGACTGAAGACAACTTAAATCAAAGAACAATGAAGACATATATTACAATCATGGCATAGTAGCTGGTTTGTGCACGGTGAACACAATTCAGTGCCTATCTATTTTTTTTTTTCAAGACCTTTTGACGCTCTTTACCCTGACTACCACATCTCCCTAATGACAGTTCTTCGAGTAAGGATAGTAGGTGTGAGTATCTTTGGCATGTGCTAGCTCTGGTGAGCTTACATGAGGTTGGAAAGGCTGAAGAAGTGTGGGTGGACAGTACATCCACTTTACTCAGCACTACAACAACCACATGCACCCCATCAGATACTATGTCTCACATGATGAGGCAAGGATTTCTTAAAGCTGACTCTACTTCCTCAAACTTCACCACAGTTACAAAAACTTGCAGTGATTTAGAGTTCACAGAAGCAGAGGCATAGAGACCAAATGAAGCTTTCTGACCCTTCATCTCAAAATAACCTCTGCTTTATGATAACTGTAGATGACAGCCTTCCTGGCAGGGATGCTAATGCATGCTACTTTATTTTCCAGGTCTGCCTGGAAATGAGACCAAATGAGAAATAAAATTTAAATAAAAAATAGAAATATCGCTCTGTTTAATGTGTTGCTACACAAAAAGTGACAGTAGTTCCTCAAGTAGAAATGCACAAAAACACTGAAGCTGCAGCCAGGCACAGGTGGTGTATTATTGTTCAGGTAATAGTTAGTTCAGTAAAGTCAACGTCTGCCTGCAGCTAATTCTATTGGGTTGAGTCAAACCTTCTGATTAATATTTTTAATACTGCCTATGCTTTTGGGGATGCCCAGTTCAGTGCACGTGCCTTTGCATGTGCTGGCAATCACATGGCAAGGTGATGAGGCACCGCACAAGGCAATCCTTTCAGTTTCACTTAAGTGCTGTACACTGTAGAGGGACCAAACGTCCGGTCCTGTAAGGCACTTGCTGTTACAGGGTTCAAATCCCACCAAAAAACTCAACAGAACTCAGGCTACATACAGACGTTGCAAAACTGCTGTGCTAGAGATAGATATTTGCTGAGGGAAGCCACAAAATGATGATTAGATTACAATAATGCCCTCATTGTTATACCCCTTTTTAACATATTTTTTCATTTATGTTACTAGATATTTATTACTAGCATGGCAGAAAGTGCTAATGGGTTGCACAGCAGGGGTCAGCAATGCATAAATTCCCAGGACAATACTCTCCATAAAAAATGAGATGTCATGTAATAACCCTCCTCAAAGAGTCATTAGGAGAATTGTGTGGTTTAATCACTTTTTCCTCTGAGGCCAAGGTTTGATGATACAATAAATCCAGCTTCGGGGCTGATGGTATCAGATAAAAAAAAGCTGTGGTGCCCTGACGCAAAGCAACGATCTGCTGCAAGTTTATTTATAAACATGGCAACTGAGTAAGACCCGTGACAGCTCCAATTTGCTCAAAAAATTCTGACTGGTTAACTTTGTAACGTTAGGCTTGATGCTGGCAAAGCTATTACTTCTTTCTCTCCATGAACGCACAGCCAGCTGGGAAAAACAAAACACCACATCATTATCGCATCTTCTGGCTAGTTTGTCATAAACAGGGGCGAATACTCACCTCTGTTCCACCTCAGATGTATATGAGTGGGTCATCTAGCAACACACAAGTCCAGAGGAATGACAGCCTGAATCAATCAATCACGTAGTAATATATACTGCAAGAAATTAATTCCCTCCTTGGAACAGGGCCACCCTCAAACAAAGCCACAGATTGCTCAAGGCCTTGCCCAACCTATTTCTGTGTATTTCCAAGGATGGAGCTTCCAAAACCCTCTGGGCCCTATCCCTGCCCCTGACCTCTCCTTACACTCGAAAAATAAAACACCCTTAGTATGTCATTGGAATTTCCCTTGTTGCAACTCACGTACATGACACAAGATCAGCACAGCCCCTGCACAAGTCACTGGATGCTTCTGTGCTGCCTCTGCTGCTGAGCAGCTGTTCCAAACGCAGGTGAAGGATCCAGGCATGGTTCTGAGACTGGATCACCCAAGAACAAAGAAGAGTTTCTGCAGTGCAGGGTGCCAGGGCTGTCAAAGTTCCTTCAAGCAGTTAAGTCTGTGGCAGGCTACAAGCCATAGCATCAACACAGCGGCTTTTAATGACAGGAACAGCAAAACCCAACACCCTTCCTAAGCGTGATGGAAAAGAACTAAGACCTTTGCTCAGGAAAGAGGCTGACCACACTTGATACTTTCCTTAGTATTTCTGACTCACTGACTTCAGTTCCAAGTGGGAAACAGACTTGCAAACCTCAACTATTTCTACTCATCAAACGAAGAACATCTGAAATTAATTAGGCATAAAGACAACCTGATCCTTTAACAATTTGCTTCAAGCATGAAATCAGATAAGTTAAGATCTTATTTAAAATATAAACATTTGCTCACATATCTAAATGCTGAGCACATTACAAAGATGCCATTAGTAAAATACCAAACCAACTGACATTATACCCCTTGCTGAGCCTGCATCTCAAAAATTATACTCGGAAGTCCTACAAGTACTGAAAGCAGATGAAATACTGTAACTTTAACAGGCCACAAAATAAAAGTGATAGGAAACACAGAATACTTATTTTAAAAATACATTTTAATAAAAATGCAAATAACAACTGTGACAATAACTAATGAACACTCGCGCTTCAAATTAACCACGTTTACTGTGCTTTACCTGATCCACCAACAACGCTGCACAGGATTTACTTTGGAACCAGAAATACAACTCAACAGGTGGCCTGTATACTACACCATCCTAAATTTGCATGGCATCCATATTACATATCCGAGGATGCAAACCAACAAGAGGCACTGGCTGCAGTCATTTCATTTCTGGTTTACCAGAAAGAAGAGCACACACAAGGAAAAACGAAGTGCTAGCTTATGTCTTACTGAAAGGCTTCTGAAATTTGCTTTGAAGAAAAACTCTTGGAACACGCAAGTCTTCTTTCCTATTCACAGTTTCTCGCTGCACATATTCATTGACCACTTCCTCATATCCCTCAGCCTTGAAAAGCTGAGACAGGAACTCTGAAAGAGAATTAAAAATAAGATGAAATATTATGTTTAAGCTATTTTTAAAACACTAGTCAGCATTTACATAAGCATGTGTTCTTACGTGTTACAGCATGAAAATCACACGGGCCTTCAGATTTCAAGCTGTTCCATGCAGGCAGACTGCTGAATAAAAATCAATTCATGATGTTTCCTTTAGAAACATCAACCTAAGCATAACCGGGCCTTAAGCTAGTTACTCAGTTTCCTTTACAAAACTTGCCACATCTCTTATTTCTATTGAGCCTTGTCATTCTCCTTGTGAGTGACGCCAGAGCATTTTCACTTTGTGCAGCTGAACACATCACTTACTTGAAATGCTTCAAAGGTAATCCGGCCTCGTAGGCGCGTCTCCGCTTGAGGAAGAATAGCGCCCTGTGTTACCAGACAGTCACATGCCATTGCTCAACAGAAAAATGGACAAAATGGCAAAGCGGATGTGGTGGTGCCAAGCCCTCACCAAGTCAAACAGGAAGGATTTTCCATGAACAAAAGGTCTTACCCAAAGCCTATCTCCCTTAGGGAAGGCAGAGGTACCTCACCAACAGGGTGACCCATGCCGCAGAGAGGGCTGCTCATGCTATTGACCAGTCATGTTAATTGAAAACCATCACTTTTCCTTTCCTGTTCATCGTTTCATTTAACCAGGTGGTAATTTCACTATAAATTTAAGCCATTCTAAACTCGTGCTACTTGACAGAAAACAAAGACGTGCCATTTTTTCACTGCTCAGGGGGATCAGCCTGACGAAACAGCTGATGATACAGATACATACAGGAACACCAGTACTAGAAGAGGTGGTGTGCTGCGGAAGGAAGACGAGACCACCCACTTTGGTGGTAGTGCAGGCTTGTATCGACCTAAATCCACCATGAAGACACATGCACTGGTTATAAACACAGTGTGTTGGTGTAATATGGGGTACCCACATCAATGAAATATAAATAAACCGCACTTAGTTGTGGACCTATTGAAATCTCATTGTAAGGAAACTGCACATATTTCATTACACAAAGTTACAACCATGCATTCCTCCACAAATTTATTTCAAACAGTGGAAGAAAGGAATTTTTTCCCATGGAAGAAGCTCAGTGTTCTCATCTGAGGCTAGACATATTATAAGTACGCATCATCCAAATCATCCCATTCAGCAACTACTTGGTGTACCAGTGTAGTGCTACACAAATAAAAAACAGCATGGGTTGAAAACTGTGAAGAAATTATGGGAGTCATCTTTCTACTAACAAAAGAATTCTCAAGCATTAAGCAATATTTATATGAAAATTAGCGAGACGAATGAGATCACGATGATTAAAAACGGAAACAGAGGTGGTCCATGAGGCAGTCACAGACCAGCCCAAGGCAAAACAATTGCTAACATGAGCAACACAAGATAGATTCTGTCTCTTCTCCTTCCTTCCTCTTCTTCCCTACCTCAATTCTTCCCCCAAAGCAAACTTGCATACTAGGCAAGGGATTTCTCATTCAGAAACAATTCTAATGCACAATAAAAATGGGATTTTAAATGCCACAGCTAGGTCAGTCTCTTATTTGTTCTCTCTAGCATCCGTCCTCTTTGTAAAAGCTAATTGTTGAAACAGAACTAAAAATCACTCCATCAATAACAGTTCTAGAAATGCTTCAATGAAGCTGCAGCACAGCCTGCATTATCTTAGATTCCATCATTGTCCTGTAAAGAATGGAGAGAGCTCAGACAAGATTAATGGTTTTTATATATCAGAAGCAATTAGGTAATAGGTTGTGTCATAAAATATGAATAACATTTACTTGGCTCCAAACTGGTCTCTTCAGTGGCTGCATTTTGCTTTAGACTAAGAACAAAGAGCCCCACAGAAATAAACACACAGCTCTTATTACACAACACCCTAAACCTGACAGGGGGAAGTAACGGTTCACTGAAGTTTAGCATGAGGAATCGGGAGTTAGAAGACAAGCTATAATCATTGTGAGAGTCTAAGCAAATTCCTCGGTGTCTCTGTGTGCCAAATTCTCCACCAGAAAACTTCAATAATTGCCTTCTTTCCTAAAGCATTACGAGCACTGAAGGAAAAAACGTTTCAATACTGTATCACATGGGAAGTGTGTTTTGCAACACCTTTACTATAAAACCAAAAGAAGACAGTGACCACAGCCAGTCAGTGCTATCGCAGCAGGGTTTGTGCGCAAGCTTCTCAGTGCTGCAGTCACTGACTTCTTTAGCAGACCTCATCGTGCACACCAGGAATAGCCTTGCAAGAACAAACGATGCCACAGTAACTGCTTAGCTGCTTCATGAAGATGATCTATTCCATCACTCAACGCTGGTCTCCTCCCCTTAGATAACAAATCTGAATGAAATTCAGAAACTGCCGCGCTTGGCACATTATGGCACGTACAAGAAGCTTGCAAACAAGAAAGTGCTCCGAAAAGTCCTGCCAGTCTAAATACCCTCTTCCTCCCAAAAAGCGTATCAAATGAAGTACACCACGACTTAACAGTTCATCTGTGTAAAACAAAACCTCCATGGGCATGTTGGCAATTCCCTAAAGCGGGTTTAAATGGAAGAATCACAGGAAAGAAAGCACTCTGCAGTATGTCTTACCTTCAGTAAAAAAATATGATCTTGTCCCATCTTGTCTAACGTAAAAGTTTTCTCCAAGTTTGCTGCCAGATTTAAACCTGAGCATTGCATGATCGTACAGTCCATAGTCTCTGAACAAGACACACTTGCCTGGTTTTAACACCTGTCACATAATACATAAGTGCTTTAATAAGGAAAATGGGTTTAGCCATATTTATACATACTTATTTGTATACGCATACAGACACATACGCATACAACTAAGACATGGTATCCTAACACATTTGATACAGAAGTGATAAATATATTGAATTAATTCCCTGTGCGACAAAAAAGTTGTACGTAAACTGTGTTGTCCACCCTTAAAAATGTTTTCCCACGAATAGTAGACTACAAATAGACTTAAGATACCTGTTTGGGTGCTGACCAGCTAAATAACCTTTTTGCAACACTCTTCAAAACAGAGGAAAGAAGAAAATACAGAGTTTAACAATAAAGTCCTAACACATCAATTGTTTGTTGGGTAGTCTATCGTGTAGCACCAGATTTTGCTTAACGATTAACAATAAAATTTAGAATACCATGGCACTTCTTTTTTCATGTGAGAAAAAAATATGATAAGAAATAAAAAAGGGCTTGTGGTTTTGTTTGTGGGTTTTGTTTTGTTTTTTTTTTTTTTTAATCCCTCTTTGGTAATGAAATAAAGCCATAAAGAGTTCAAAATTTAGAAATACATGGTCATTTGCCATGCTGACTTGACATTTGATGCAACTTTCCTACCTCGTCAAATACCAGCTGTATTTATTAGAGGAGAAAAGGAGTACCTCCAACTTGCAAATTTGTGCAGAGACCTACAAGTGAGTTAAATGAGCCAGGCAACGCCACAGAGAAAACAGTAATTAGCCTTTTCATGTGCATGAGCTAAGAGCCAATCCTGACTTTGGAAAACAGCTGGAGATACACCAGAAATACCCAAACCCTAACATTCCCTTTTCAAACTTCTCATGATAAAACAAACAGGATATCTGGTAATATAAAACCCCAAAGACACATATATGCATGAATAAAAAGTATGTTGACTATTTCCCTCTGCAGCCAATATATGACACCTCAGGGCAATTCAGAACAATCACAATTCAGAGTGTTTAAACCACCCTCTGGATGGGTCTATCCCAGTCCACCAGCTAACAAAGGCAGCCCTGGGAGATGAGTCTCTCTAGATTAATGTTGATCTCTGAACACCCCACTTCTAAATCACCACAGATCAAGCGTGTTGAACAATAACATCCCAACTGCAAGTCACTGTATCTTCTGGAAACCAGCCTGGGTTCCCTGTCACTCACAACCTTATCAACACAGACATTTCTGCAATCCATAAACACTACTTGTAGCATACACATTAGGAGCCCAAGTCACAGGTTCAAAATACCTTGCTGTGATGTTGACAGCATGTACTAGGCCACAATCCAAACCTCACAGTACCAAGACAGAAAAGAAACTGCTTTAAAAGCTGTAAAATCAGCTGGTTTTACCTTGTAAACGTTCCTCAAGACAAGATGCATTTTGTCAGGATGAATGGCAGAAAGTACAAATATAAGTGTGACAACATCCACAGAATCTGCTGGTATATTTTCTAGAAGATCATCTTTGGTAAGATCACACTGGAACACTTTACACCTTTCAGTACTATATAAGGCATTTTTCTAGGGAAATGGAAAGAGGATGCTTTCACTGGAAATGAGCAGCATTTGTTATTGTGAAAAACTTGAGAAATTCATCAGTAGAGTGACACAAAACACAATGGCAATAGAACATTAACTTCCAACGGGTGACTGATGTGTCCTGCGTACTACAACAGGGAAATTATAACTACTTGAATAGTCTGTTCTCAGGAATTTGAGACGGAATGTGCATCAAGACTGTTCAGAAACATACCATTTCTGTTTTACCGCGCTCCTACTCTTTAAAAATATAGAAATATTATTGAAAAGAAATTCTGTATTACAGGGTGGTCAAAGTACAGCTCTTGAGCTGCAGGTAGACTGTAAACAGTTCGGGTTCACGTCCCACAACCTGCAGCTGGACTGTTGTAGCCTACAGTTTTGCTGGTAAAAGGAAACCTGGCCCTGGCAAGAAAGAAGTTCAGCAAGAACTGTGGAAGCAGGCAGCACTAAGTCACCCAAAACCCAGGGTACACACTCAGCCCAACCTCATCTTGCAGTGCAGCTGTGGCATCCCAGGGAGCTGCTCTCCTCTCCTGTTTGCCACACATATTTCTTCCCATTTTTCCCATGAGACACACAGTGTATGTCCTGTGGGTCTCGGTCACATATGTCCCGCAGGAGAATGCTTCCAAATCACAGATACATGGAAATTTAGCTGTGATAATAAACCTAATAAAACAGGAGACTTTTAAAGCCCACCAGCCTTGCTGGAAGACTTAACTTTGGACTACAATACCAGCTATATACTAAGAAGTGTAAACATACAAGCTTCCATCCCAAGCGAATTTTGCTTGTACTGCAGACAGCAGAGACACACTACTGCTCCCAGAAAGGACAGTCTTCACAAATCTTTCAAGTAATATACATACATTGCCATAATGCTACATTTTGACACTGAAAAACTAGGTCTTGAACAACGATTCGGCTTCTTGCACAGGAGCTCCACTGAAATGGATGTCTCCATTTTTTTTTGCAAAAGCTATGCTACCCTTACAAAAAACAAGAGAAGTCTGTCGTTCCAGTCATTTGTAATTTCAGAAGCTTCTAAAGACACTCTAAAAGAAGTTCCAAATATCACACCAACCTTCACATACTCAACAGCTCTAGGAGAGAAATCACAGGCATATGCAAAAATATTCAGATCTTCTTCTAAGAGTGGAAACAAGCAGTTCCCAACCCCACAGCCTGCTTCCAGAATGGTCAGTTTTTGATCTGCAAACTGGGGAGGAAGAAATCCAAGAGAAAGCGCATAATTTTATTTTCGTCATACGAGAACAGACGCTGTTCAATCAACATTTTAAAAGCTGTAATAAATATTAATTACCATGGATTCAAAAACCATAGTAGGCATCCGTCAGATAATCTGACACTACAAAACAGAAATCTTGGCTTCTGCAGAATTACAGATCTTTTTAGAATATATATTGATATTTCTTTAGTCATCTACCCTTTATGTATTCAACAGATTGTTCTACCATTTCTGTCTTGTCTTTCATTCAGCTGTAATCAACGACAGATGCATTTGGCTATTCCCCTTAACAAAGTTTTGCAATTAGCCTGTAATTCTGGATGCTCTTCTTTAAAGCAGTGTTCTAAAGCGCACCAACTTCCATCTGAAATTGTCACAATACAGAGAGACAAGCTGTTTATCTAAGACACAAAACAAATATTCCAGATTCCGTTCTCAGTGTCCAGTATAGGTCAATTATAAACTGCAACTGAACTGACACATCTGATTCTAAGGAGGTCTATCTTTGACACTGCGAGAAACTACACAGGGCACTGCAAACTTAACATGCGAAGCTCTGACCCTAATGGCTTTGTTACAATCCCATCTTTTACAGAGGAAACTTAGAGATCTCACCTCCCGACATGCTTTTAGCTCTTGAAACTCTCTGGTTGTCCAATGTCTGTCTTTAAAGAAATTGGTGCTGTTTCTTTTGTAAAACAGATCCCAGTTCTTCTGAGCCTCTTTCTCCAGTTTCAGTTGTTTGAAGTCAGACACCAAAACCCGATCTTTTGCCAGTCGCTCAGCTTCTTCTGGGCTAAGGCTTCTTGCGCTATGGCCTTTTGTCTGGAAAGCACCATGTTCAGTAGATGTTGTTGTTACATTTAAACAATTGTCTGATGTGTTTTCTTGCAACATTCTGGATTCTTTCATACAATATGAAAAACACAAGGACGACTTTTTTTTTCCTTTAGTGTATGTTTCCATCACTTAAGCAAAAATAACGGAGGATCTAGAAACAGAAAAAAAAATAAGAGTTAGAGTGTGCACTTATGATGATTTTAGTGATCTGTCCCACCTGACAGACTGCGATGCCACCAGATTTCTCTTAATATCAGAAATCTTCCATCAAACTAACTGCATATGACATCACACAGATGTCAAAGAAGATATTTAACAGATATGCATCCTAGAAAGCTACCTAGCTAGAGAAAGATGGTGCTTATTTTCACTAAAACTGGCCTTAAAAGGAAAGCAAGGGCTTTATTTGTTAACCCCCGTAAGAACACCTCAGAAAGACTGTAACTGAAAAACGGGTGATATTTAAAAGTCTCATTAAAACTGATGAAACAAACCGTATTTGCATTAGTGTTGCTCTTTCCTGCTCTCACCTGTGATAAAACACTGGTGAAAACATCAGCATTCGTAACACCACATCACTGGAACAAGAGAGCAAAACCAGCGGTGGCCAAAACGCCCACAGCCAGCCTGTGTCAGCCGTCTTTCCGCTGCCTCCTCCTGAGGACCCACACCGTTTTTAACAAGCACAGGTGGTTTTACTTTCAGAAGTTTTAAAAAAATGGAGCAAGAAAGAGAGTTCTGCGTAGGCTGGGAAGGGATCCAAAACTTCTCCTTGACGTTACACTACTTCTGACCTCTACCTCGCCACAAACATCCAGATCCTGGAAGACGGCAGGTATGGATTACAGCCAGGGATGCCCAGGCAGTCACAACGCGCCCCTCACGTATGCCAGCGCCCAGAATTGGGTGTTAGTGCCATTTCACTACAACGGAAATGAGAAAAACCCATCAACGCCCACCCTAAAGCAAAAAAAAGAAACCAAACCAAAAAAAAAACCCCAACAACTTCACTCATGTATTTTATCTCACATGATACAAACGGGAACATAAAATACAAACGTGCACGAATGAAAGAAAGAACTGTCCACAGTTTTGTCCAGCTTCACGGGAGACAGGTGATATCCCCTTTTTCCTTGAAAAATATCAGATCACAGAGAAGGAAGAAAGACTTTCCTTGAAAGAAAAGTCTCCTCAAGAAGAGCAAAACTGGTTCATCAGCAAAACGCCCACAGCGTGCCTGGCACGCGACAGAAACAGCCGCGTTTGTATCCCCTCACAGGACCAAGCTAGGAAAAAACCAACAGAGCCCGTCCTGCAAGCGCAGAAAACGCTGTGCTGGGAAGTTACCACGATGGTAAACACGGTTCTAACAGCCTGTGTTTAGGCTAAAAGGTGTTTAATCCAGCCCTAAGACCGCAAAAACAGACCACCTCCGCGGTCCCCCCACAGCGCCTTCCCGCCCAGAGCCGCTGCCTCGGGGGCCGGGGCCGCCACCGCCGCGCGGAATATCCCCGCAGGGAAAAGCCCCTCCTGCTCGGCTCTGCCCTCCCCGCCCT